>NW_027508199.1:259991-416584 GCF_051348905.1 Ranitomeya variabilis
GTGTAGAGTGTAGCGTGTAGCGTGTAGAGTGTAGGGTGTAGCGTGTAGCGTGTAGCGTGTAGAGTGTAGGGTGTAGAGTGTAGCGTGTAGCGTGTAGAGTGTAGAGTGTAGCGTGTAGGGTGTAGAGTGTAGCGTGTAGCGTTTAGGGTGTAGGGTGTAGAGTGTAGCGTGTAGCGTGTAGAGTGTACGGTGTAGAGTGTAGGGTGTAGCGTGTAGGGTGTAGAGTGTAGCGTGTAGCGTGTAGCGTGTAGGGTTAAGCTACACACTACACACTAAACACAAAAAGAAAAGGATATGCAAACCAATGGGATCCACGTTAAATAGTCAATTTTATTGTACAAAAATAGTAATCCACAAACAGAACCAGGCAAAACATACATTTAAAAACATTTAAAACACTAGTATGGCTGAATAGGCCATAAGTAATTTTACCCGAGGGAATGAAGGAAGCTAATACTTTACAGCATATGTGAGACAGGAGAAATAACCAGAGAGAAAAAATTGCTAGGTATGCGGGTACACCAATCTTAGTCAAATCTACATATAAGAAGCCTATTGTTTACTGCCAACTGTGACCCCCTGAGTACTATGACAGGAAACATATACTCCAGCCTAGTATCTGGAAGAA
Organism: Ranitomeya variabilis; assembly: GCF_051348905.1. Classification (NCBI taxonomy): domain Eukaryota; kingdom Metazoa; phylum Chordata; class Amphibia; order Anura; family Dendrobatidae; genus Ranitomeya; species Ranitomeya variabilis. The sequence goes on from NW_027508199.1 coordinate 260,620, forward strand.
ATACATCATGGATCCTATTTTGTTCAACACAGCATGCGTGCGCACAGTTGGTAAGCAAATGAAAGCAGACCCCTATAGAAAGGTAATCAGGGAAATAGGTATGCTGCAGTACTACAAAATCCTAGTTATTTGGATAAATGTATGCATACAGACGCCTTGTGGAAATACAAAGAATCAGGATCCATTGTCCTAAGGCTTGGAAAAATGCCAGGCCATGCATGAAGTAAATAGGTGTAATTCCATAGCAGTTGTAAAGATAAGTTACCCAAGTCCTGTCCCTCGGGAAAAAAACAAAGGAAGCCCTGAACCCCACGCATATCGACGCTACTCAAGCGTCTTCATCAGAGGAAAAAGTGACACCCTACACGCTACACGCTACACTCTACACCCTACACAATACACGCTACTTGCTACACCCTACATGCTACACTCTACACGCTACACGCTACACGCTACACCCTACACGGTACACGCTACTTGCTACACCCTACATGCTACACTCTACGCGCTACACGCTACACGCTACACCCTACACCCTACACCCTACACGCTACACGCTACACCCTACACCCTACACCCTACACGCTACAATGTACACGCTACACGCTACACACTATACGCTACACGCTAGACGCTACACTCTACACGCTACACGATACACGCTACACCCTACACGCTACATCCTACACTCTACACCCTACACCCTACACGCTACACGCTACACGCTACACCCTACACGCTACACCCTACACTCTACACCCTACACGCTACACGCTACACGATACACCCTACACGCTACACCCTACACTCTACACCCTACACCCTACACGCTACACGCTACACGCTACACGCTACACCCTACACGCTACACCCTACACTCTACACCCTACACCCTACACGCTACACGCTACACGATACACCCTACACGCTACACCCAACACTCTACACCCTACACGCTACACCCTACACGCTACACGCTACACTCTACACGCTAAACGCTACAGCTTATACCCTACACTCTACACCGTACACCCTACATGCTACACTCTACACCCTACACGCTACACTCTACACCCTACACGCTACACCCTACACTCTACACCCTACACCCTACACACTACACGCTACTCGCTACACTCTACACCCTACACGCTACACTCTACACTCTACTCCCTACTCTCTACACGCTACACTCTATACCCTACACTCTACACGCTACGCGCTACACGCTACACACTACACACTACACGCTACACTTTACACTCTACACGCTACACACTACACGCTACACGCTACACCCTGCACCCTACTCTACATGCTACACGCTACACGGTACATGATACACCCTACACCCTACACGCTACACGCTACACCCTACACGCTACACGCTACACTCCACACCCTACACGCTACACCCTACACCCTACTCCCTACACTCTACACGCTACACCCTACACCCTACACTGTACACCCTACACCCTACATGCTACACTCTACACTCTGCTCCCTACTCTCTACACGCTACACTCTATACCCTACACTCTACACGCTACGCGCTACACGCTACACACTACACGCTACACCCTACACACTACACTTTACACTCTACACGCTACACTCCACACTCTACACACTACACTCTACACCCTACACCCTACACCCTACTCTACATGCTACACGCTACACGCTACATGCTACACCCTACACGCTCCACCCTACACCCTACACGCTACACGCTACACGCTACACTCTACACCCTACACTCTACACCCTACACGCTACACGCTACACGCTACACTCTACACGCTAAACGCTACAGCTTATACCCTACACTCTACACCGTACACCCTACACGCTACACTCTACACCCTGCACGCTACACCCTACACCCTACACCCTACATGCTACACCCTACACTCTACACCCTACACCCTACATGCTACACTCTACACCCTACACCCTACTCTACATGCTACACACTACACGGTACATGATACACGCTACACCCTACACGCTACACGCTACACCCTACACGCTACTCGCTACACGCTACAATCTACACCCTACACGCTACACCCTACACCCTACTCCCTACACTCTACACGCTACACGCTACACCCTACACCCTACACTGTACACCCTACACCCTGCACGCTACACTCTACACTCTGCTCCCTACTCTCTACACGCTACACTCTATACCCTACACTCTACACGCTACGCGCTACACGCTACACACTACACGCTACACCCTACACGCTACACTTTACACTCTACACGCTACACTCTACACTCTACACACTACACTCTACACCCTACACCCTACACCCTACTCTACATGCTACACGCTACACGCTACATGCTACACCCTACACGCTACACCCTACACCCTACACGCTACACGCTACACGCTACACTCTACACCCTACACTCTACACCCTACACGCTACACGCTACACGCTACACGCTACACTCTACACGCTAAACGCTACAGCTTATACCCTACACTCTACACCGTGTACACCCTACACGCTACACTCTACACCCTACACGCTACACCCTACACCCTACACCCTACATGCTACACCCTACACTCTACACCCTACACCCTACACGCTACACCCTACGCCCTGCACGCCACACACTACACTCTACACGCTACACCCTACACACTACACTCTACACGCTACACGCTACACGCTACACGCTACACTCTACACCCTACACGCTACACTCTACACCCTACACTCTATACGCTACACGGTACACGCTACACGCTACGCCCTACACCCTACACGCTACATGTTACACTCTACACCCTACACGCTACACTCTACACCCTACACGCTACACCCTACACCCTACACGCTACACACTACACGCTACACTCTACACCCTACACGCTGCACTCTATACGCTACACGGTACACGCTACACGCTACACCCTACACCCTACATGCTACACGCTACACCCTACACTGTACACCCTACACCCTACACGCTACACTCTACACGCTACATGCTACACCCTACACTCTACACCCTACACGCTATACGCTACACTCTACACACTGCACGCTACACGCTACACGCTACACCCTACACGCTACACTCTACACCCTACACGCTACACTCTACATGCTACACGCTACACGCTACATGCTACACGCTACACCCTACACGCTACACTCTACACCCTACACCCTACCCCCTACACGCTACACTCTTCACCCTACACGCTACACCCTACACTCTACACCCTACACCCTACACGCTAGTCGCTACACTCTACACCCTACCCGCTACACTCTACACGCTACACGCTACACTCTACACTCTACACGCTACACGCTACACTCTACACCCTACACGCAACACGCTACACTCTACACCCTACACGCTACACTCTACACGCTACACGCTACACTCTACACCATACACGCTACACCCTACACTCTACACCCTACACCCTACACGCTATACCCGACACCCTACACCCTACATGCTTCACCCTACACGCTACACTCTACACTCTACACCCTACACGCTACATGCTACACTCTACACGCTACACTCTACACCCTACACGCTACACTCTACATCCTACACCCTACACGCTATACGCTACACTCTACACCCTACACTCTACACCCTACACGCTACACGCTACACTCTACACCCTACACCCTACACACGCTACACGCTACACCCTACACTCTACACGCTACATGCTACACTCTACACCCTACACGATACATGCTACACCCTACACGCTACAGCCTACACGCTACACGCTACACTCTACACCCTACAAGCTACACGCTACACGCTACACCCTACACTCTACACCCTACACCGTACACGCTACACGCTACACTCTACACGCTACACCCTTCACTCTACACCCTACACCCTACATGCTACACTCTACACCCTACACGGTACACCCTACAATCTACATGCTACATGCTACACTCTACACTCTACACCCTACACCCTACACGCTACATGCTACACTCTACACCCTACACGCTACACTCTACACCCTACACGCTACATGCTACACTCTACACCATACACCCTACACGCTACATGCTACACGCTACACTCTACACCCTACACGCTACACGCTAGGGTGTAGAGTGTAATATGTAGCGTGTAGTTTGTAGCGTTTAGCTTGTAGGGTGTAGCGTGTAGCGTGTAGGGTGTAGAGTGTAGCGTGTAGCGTGTAGCATGTAGGGTGTAGGGTGTAGAGTGTAGAGTGTAGCGTGTAGGGTGTAGAGTGTAGGGTGTAGGATGTAGAGTGTAGGGTTTAGAGTGTAATTTGTAGCGTGTAGGGTGTAGCGTGTAGCATGTAGGGTGTAGGGTGTGGAGTGTAGGGTGTAGCGTGTAGGGTGAAGAGTGTAGCGTGTAGCGTGTAGGGTGTAGAGTGTAGGGTGTAGCGTGTAGGGTGTAGAGTGTAGCGTGTAGCGTGCAGGGTGTAGAGTGTAGCGTATAGCGTGTAGGGTGTAGAGTGTAGGGTGTAGCGTGTAGGGTGTAGAGTGTAGGGTGTAGCGTGTAGGGTGTAGAGTGTAGCGTGTAGCGTGTAGGGTGTAGGGTGTAGGGTGTAGCGTGTAGGGTGTAGCATGTAGCGTGTAGCGTGTAGCATGTAGAGTAGGGTGTAGGGTGTAGAGTGTAGTGTGTAGAGTGTAGAGTGTAGCGTGTAGAGTGTAAAGTGTAGCGTGTAGGGTGTAGCGTGTAGTGTGTAGCGTGTAGCGCGTAGCGTGTAGAGTGTAGGGTATAGAGTGTAGCGTGTAGAGAGTAGGGAGCAGAGTGTAGAGTGTAGCGTGCAGGGTGTAGGGTGTACAGTGTAGGGTGTAGGGTGTAGCGTGTAGCGTGTAGAGTGTAGGGAGTAGGGTGTAGGGTGTAGCGTGTAGGGTGTAGAGTGTAGCGTGTAGTGTGTAGCGTGTAGGGTGTAGCGTGTAGGGTGTAGCGTGTATCATGTACCGTGTAGCGTGTAGCATGTAGAGTAGGGTGTAGGGTGTAGAGTGTAGCGTGTAGGGTGTAGGGTGTAGAGTGTAGGGTGTAGCATGTAGGGTGTAGGGTGTAGGGTGTAGCGTGTAGGGTGTAGAGTGTAGCGTGTAGGGTGGTACGGTGTAGAGTGTAGGGTATAAGCTGTAGCGTTTAGCGTGTAGAGTGTAGCGTGTAGCGTGTAGGGTGTAGAGTGTAGGGTGTAGAGTGTAGCGTGTAGCGTGTAGCGTGTAGGGTGTAGGGTGAAGCGTGTAGGGTGTAGCATGTAGCGTGTAGCGTGTAGCATGTAGAGTAGGGTGTAGGGTGTAGGGTGTAGAGTGTAGTGTGTAGAGTGTGGATTGTAGCGTGTAGAGTGTAAAGTGTAGCGTGTAGGGTGTAGCGTGTAGTGTGTAGCGTGTAGCGCGTAGCGTGTAGAGTGTAGGGTATAGAGTGTAGCGTGTAGAGAGTAGGGAGCAGAGTGTAGTGTAGCGTGTAGGGTGTAGGGTGTACAGTGTAGGGTGTAGGGTGTAGCGTGTAGCGTGTAGGGTGTAGGGTGTAGGGTGTAGCATGTAGTGTGTAGCGTGTAGCGTGTAGGGTGTAGGGTGTAGAGTGTAGGGTGTAGGGTGTAGAGTGTAACGTGTAGCGTGTAGGGTGTAGCATGTAGCGTGTAGGGTGTAGGGTGTAGAGTGTAGGGTGTAGCGTGTAGGGTGTAGCGTGTAGCGTGTAGGGTGTAGGGTGTAGAGTGTAGGGTGTAGCGTGTAGGTTGTAGCGTGTATCGTGTAGCGTGTAGAGTGTAGCGTCTAGCGTATAGGGTGTAGCGTGTAGCGTGTAGATTGTAGCGTGTAGGGTGTAGGGTGTAGGGTGTAGCGTGTAGCGTGTAGGGTGTAGAGTGTAGCGTGTAGTGTGTAGGGTGTAGGGTGTAGAGTGCAGAGTGTAGGGTGTAGAGTGTAGCGTGTAGAGTGTAGGGTGTAGAGTGTAGGGTGTAGAGTGTAACGTGTAGTGTGTAGGGTGTAGCGTGTAGCGTGTAGGGTGTAGCGTGTAGGGTGCAGGGTGTAGAGTGTAACATGTAGCGTGTAGGGTGTAGCGTGTAGCGTGTATGGTGTAGCGTGTAGCGTGTAGTGTGTAGCGTGTAGGGTGTAGGGTGTAGAGTGTAGCGTGTAGGGTGTAGAGTGTAGCGTGTAGGGTGTAGGGTGTAGAGTGCAGAGTGTAGGGTGTAGAGTGTAGCGTGTAGAGTGTAGGGTGTAGAGTGTAGGGTGTAGAGTGTAGGGTTTAGAGTGTAATTTGTAGCGTGTAGGGTGTAGCGTGTAGCATGTAGGGTGTAGGGTGTGGAGTGTAGGGTGTAGCGTGTAGGGTGAAGAGTGTAGCGTGTAGCGTGTAGGGTGTAGAGTGTAGGGTGTAGCGTGTAGGGTGTAGAGTGTAGCGTGTAGCGTGCAGGGTGTAGAGTGTAGCGTATAGCGTGTAGGGTGTAGAGTGTAGGGTGTAGCGTGTAGGGTGTAGAGTGTAGGGTGTAGCGTGTAGGGTGTAGAGTGTAGCGTGTAGCGTGTAGGGTGTAGGGTGTAGGGTGTAGCGTGTAGGGTGTAGCATGTAGCGTGTAGCGTGTAGCATGTAGAGTAGGGTGTAGGGTGTAGAGTGTAGTGTGTAGAGTGTAGAGTGTAGCGTGTAGAGTGTAAAGTGTAGCGTGTAGGGTGTAGCGTGTAGTGTGTAGCGTGTAGCGCGTAGCGTGTAGAGTGTAGGGTATAGAGTGTAGCGTGTAGAGAGTAGGGAGCAGAGTGTAGAGTGTAGCGTGCAGGGTGTAGGGTGTACAGTGTAGGGTGTAGGGTGTAGCGTGTAGCGTGTAGAGTGTAGGGAGTAGGGTGTAGGGTGTAGCGTGTAGGGTGTAGAGTGTAGCGTGTAGTGTGTAGCGTGTAGGGTGTAGCGTGTAGGGTGTAGCGTGTATCATGTACCGTGTAGCGTGTAGCATGTAGAGTAGGGTGTAGGGTGTAGAGTGTAGCGTGTAGGGTGTAGGGTGTAGAGTGTAGGGTGTAGCATGTAGGGTGTAGGGTGTAGGGTGTAGCGTGTAGGGTGTAGAGTGTAGCGTGTAGGGTGGTACGGTGTAGAGTGTAGGGTATAAGCTGTAGCGTTTAGCGTGTAGAGTGTAGCGTGTAGCGTGTAGGGTGTAGAGTGTAGGGTGTAGAGTGTAGCGTGTAGCGTGTAGCGTGTAGGGTGTAGGGTGAAGCGTGTAGGGTGTAGCATGTAGCGTGTAGCGTGTAGCATGTAGAGTAGGGTGTAGGGTGTAGGGTGTAGAGTGTAGTGTGTAGAGTGTGGATTGTAGCGTGTAGAGTGTAAAGTGTAGCGTGTAGGGTGTAGCGTGTAGTGTGTAGCGTGTAGCGCGTAGCGTGTAGAGTGTAGGGTATAGAGTGTAGCGTGTAGAGAGTAGGGAGCAGAGTGTAGTGTAGCGTGTAGGGTGTAGGGTGTACAGTGTAGGGTGTAGGGTGTAGCGTGTAGCGTGTAGGGTGTAGGGTGTAGGGTGTAGCATGTAGTGTGTAGCGTGTAGCGTGTAGGGTGTAGGGTGTAGAGTGTAGGGTGTAGGGTGTAGAGTGTAACGTGTAGCGTGTAGGGTGTAGCATGTAGCGTGTAGGGTGTAGGGTGTAGAGTGTAGGGTGTAGCGTGTAGGGTGTAGCGTGTAGCGTGTAGGGTGTAGGGTGTAGAGTGTAGGGTGTAGCGTGTAGGTTGTAGCGTGTATCGTGTAGCGTGTAGAGTGTAGCGTCTAGCGTATAGGGTGTAGCGTGTAGCGTGTAGATTGTAGCGTGTAGGGTGTAGGGTGTAGGGTGTAGCGTGTAGCGTGTAGGGTGTAGAGTGTAGCGTGTAGTGTGTAGGGTGTAGGGTGTAGAGTGCAGAGTGTAGGGTGTAGAGTGTAGCGTGTAGAGTGTAGGGTGTAGAGTGTAGGGTGTAGAGTGTAACGTGTAGTGTGTAGGGTGTAGCGTGTAGCGTGTAGGGTGTAGCGTGTAGCGTGTAGGGTGCAGGGTGTAGAGTGTAACATGTAGCGTGTAGGGTGTAGCGTGTAGCGTGTATGGTGTAGCGTGTAGCGTGTAGTGTGTAGCGTGTAGGGTGTAGGGTGTAGAGTGTAGCGTGTAGGGTGTAGAGTGTAGCGTGTAGGGTGTAGGGTGTAGAGTGCAGAGTGTAGGGTGTAGAGTGTAGCGTGTAGAGTGTAGGGTGTAGAGTGTAGGGTGTAGAGTGTAACGTGTAGTGTGTAGGGTGTAGCGTGTAGCGTGTAGGGTGTAGCGTGTAGCGTGTAGGGAGCAGGGTGTAGAGTGTAGCGTGTAGGGTGTAGAGTGTAACGTGTAGCGTGTAGGGTGTAGTGTGTAGGGTGTAGGGTGTAGAGTGTAACGTGTAGCGTGTAGGGTGTAGCGTGTAGCGTGTAGGGTGTAGGGTGTAGAGTGTAGCGTGTTGCATGTAGGGTGTAGAGTGTAGCGTGTAGAGTGTAGCGTGTAGCGTGTAGCGTGTAGAGTGTAGCGTGTAGGGTGTAGAGTATAGTGTGTAGCGTGTAGGGTGTATGGTGTAGAGTGTAGCATGTAGCGTGTAGCGTGTAGAGTGTAGCGTGTAGGGTGTAGAGTGTAGCGTGTTGCATGTAGGGTGTACAGTGTAGCGTGTAGCGTGTAGAGTGTAGGGTGTAGAGTGTAGCGTGTAGCGTGTAGAGTGTAGGGTGTAGAGTGTAGCGTGTTGCGTGTGGAGTGTAGCGTGTAGCGTGTAGGTTGTAGAGTGTAGCGTGTAGCGTGCAGGGTGTAGGGTGTAGCGTGTAGCGTGTAGAGTGTAGAGTGTAGCGTGTAGCATGTAGAGTTTAGAGTGTAGCGTGTAGGGTGTAGAGTGTAGCGCGTAGCGTGTAGGGTGTAGGGTGTAGAGTGTAGCGTGTAGCGTGTAGTGTACGGTGTAGAGTGTAGGGTGTAGCGTGTAGGGTGTAGAGTGTAGCGTGTAGCGTGTAGCGTGTAGGGTGTAGGGTGTAGAGTGTAGCGTGTTGCATGTAGGGTGTAGAGTGTAGCGTGTAGAGTGTAGCGTGTAGCGTGTAGCGTGTAGAGTGTAGCGTGTAGGGTGTAGAGTATAGTGTGTAGCGTGTAGGGTGTATGGTGTAGAGTGTAGCATGTAGCGTGTAGCGTGTAGAGTGTAGCGTGTAGGGTGTAGAGTGTAGCGTGTTGCATGTAGGGTGTACAGTGTAGCGTGTAGCGTGTAGAGTGTAGGGTGTAGAGTGTAGCGTGTAGCGTGTAGAGTGTAGGGTGTAGAGTGTAGCGTGTTGCGTGTGGAGTGTAGCGTGTAGCGTGTAGGTTGTAGAGTGTAGCGTGTAGCGTGTAGGGTGTAGGGTGTAGCGTGTAGCGTGTAGAGTGTAGAGTGTAGCGTGTAGCATGTAGAGTTTAGAGTGTAGCGTGTAGGGTGTAGAGTGTAGCGCGTAGCGTGTAGGGTGTAGGGTGTAGAGTGTAGCGTGTAGCGTGTAGTGTACGGTGTAGAGTGTAGGGTGTAGCGTGTAGGGTGTAGAGTGTAGCGTGTAGCGTGTAGCGTGTAGGGTGTAGGGTGTAGATTGTAGCGTGTAGGGTGCAGGGTGTAGAGTGTAGCGTGTAGGGTGTAGAGTGTAACGTGTAGCGTGTAGGGTGTAGCGTGTAGAGTGTAGGGTGTAGGGTGTAGAGTGTAACGTGTAGCGTGTAGGGTGTAGCGTGTAGCGTGTAGGGTGTAGCGTGTAGCGTGTAGTGTGTAGCGTGTAGAGTGTAGGGTGTAGAGTGTAGCGTGTAGGGTGTAGCATGTAGCGTGTAGGGTGTAGGGTGTAGAGTGTAGAGTGTAGCATTTAGGGTGAAGCATGTAGGGTGTAGGGTGTCGGGTATAGCGTGTAGGGTGTAGGGTGTAGAGTGTAGGGTGTAGCGTGTATGGTGTAGAGTGTAGCGTGTAGCGTGCAGAGTATAGCGTGTAGGGTGTAGCGTGTAGCGTGCAGAGTGTAGCGTGTAGGGTATAGAGTGTAGCGTGTTGCGTGTAGGGTGTAGAGTGTAGCGTGTAGCGTGTAGAGTGTAGAGTGTAGCGTGTAGCGTGTAGAGTGTAGGGTGTAGAGTATAGCGTGTAGCGTGTAGGGTGTAGGGTGTAGAGTGTAGAGTGTAGCATGTAGTGTGTAGCGTGTAGAGTGTAGCGTGTAGCGTGTAGAGTGTAGGGTGTAGCGTGTAGCGTGTAGCGTGTAGAGTGTAGGGTGTAGAGTGTAGCGTGTAGCGTGTAGAGTGTAGAGTGTAGAGTGTAGGGTGTAGAGTGTAGCGTGTAGCGTTTAGGGTGTAGGGTGTAGAGTGTAGCGTGTAGCGTGTAGAGTGTACGGTGTAGAGTGTAGGGTGTAGCGTGTAGGGTGTAGAGTGTAGAGTGTAGCATGTAGTGTGTAGCGTGTAGAGTGTAGCGTGTAGCGTGTAGAGTGTAGGGTGTAGCGTGTAGCGTGTAGCGTGTAGAGTGTAGGGTGTAGAGTGTAGCGTGTAGCGTGTAGAGTGTAGAGTGTAGCGTGTAGGGTGTAGAGTGTAGCGTGTAGCGTTTAGGGTGTAGGGTGTAGAGTGTAGCGTGTAGCGTGTAGAGTGTACGGTGTAGAGTGTAGGGTGTAGCGTGTAGGGTGTAGAGTGTAGCGTGTAGCGTGTAGCGTGTAGGGTTAAGCTACACACTACACACTAAACACAAAAAGAAAAGGATATGCAAACCAATGGGATCCACGTTAAATAGTCAATTTTATTGTACAAAAATAGTAATCCACAAACAGAACCAGGCAAAACATACATTTAAAAACATTTAAAACACTAGTATGGCTGAATAGGCCATAAGTAATTTTACCCGAGGGAATGAAGGAAGCTAATACTTTACAGCATATGTGAGACAGGAGAAATAACCAGAGAGAAAAAATTGCTAGGTATGCGGGTACACCAATCTTAGTCAAATCTACATATAAGAAGCCTATTGTTTACTGCCAACTGTGACCCCCTGAGTACTATGACAGGAAACATATACTCCAGCCTAGTATCTGGAAGAAATACATCATGGATCCTATTTTGTTCAACACAGCATGCGTGCGCACAGTTGGTAAGCAAATGAAAGCAGACCCCTATAGAAAGGTAATCAGGGAAATAGGTATGCTGCAGTACTACAAAATCCTAGTTATTTGGATAAATGTATGCATACAGACGCCTTGTGGAAATACAAAGAATCAGGATCCATTGTCCTAAGGCTTGGAAAAATGCCAGGCCATGCATGAAGTAAATAGGTGTAATTCCATAGCAGTTGTAAAGATAAGTTACCCAAGTCCTGTCCCTCGGGAAAAAAACAAAGGAAGCCCTTTACCCCACGCGTATCGACGCTACTCAAGCGTCTTCATCAGAGGAAAAAGTGACACCCTACACGCTACATGCTACACTCTACACTCTACACGCTACACTCTACACCCTACACTCTACACCCTACACTCTACACGCTACATGCTACACTCTACACCCTACACAATACACGCTACTTGCTACACCCTACATGCTACACTCTACACGCTACACGCTACACGCTACACCCTACACGCTACACGTTACACTCTACACCCTACACCCTACACTCTACACCCTACACCCTACTCTCTACACTCTACACTCTACACCCTACACGCTACACTCTACAACCTACACCCTACACGCTACACGCTACACTCTACACGCTAAACGCTACAGCTTATACCCTACACTCTACACCGTACACCCTACATGCTACACTCTACACCCTACACGCTACACCCTACACCCTACACCCTACATGCTACACCCTACACTCTACACCCTACACCCTACACGCTACACCCTACGCCCTGCACGCCACACACTACACTCTACACGCTACACCCTACACCCTACACTGTACACCCTACACCCTACACGCTACACGCTACACTCTACACCCTACACCCTACACGCTATACGCTACACTCTACACCTGCACGCTACACGCTACACCCTACACGCTACACTCTACACCCTACACGCTACACCCTACACTCTACACCCTACACCCTACACACTACACGCTACTCGCTACACTCTACACCCTACACGCTACACTCTACACTCTACTCCCTACTCTCTACACGCTACACTCTATACCCTACACTCTACACGCTACGCGCTACACGCTACACACTACACACTACACGCTACACTTTACACTCTACACGCTACACACTACACGCTACACGCTACACTCTACACCCTACACCCTACTCTACATGCTACACGCTACACGGTACATGATACACGCTACACCCTACTCGCTACACGCTACACCCTACACGCTACACGCTACACTCCACACCCTACACGCTACACCCTACACCCTTCTCCCTACACTCTACACGTTACACGCTACACCCTACACCCTACACTGTACACCCTACACCCTACACGCTACACTCTACACTCTGCTCCCTACCCTCTACACGCTACACTCTATACCCTACACTCTACACGCTACGCGCTACACGCTACACACTACACGCTACACCCTACACGCTACACTTTACACTCTACACGCTACACTCCACACCCTACACCCTACACCCTACTCTACATGCTACACGCTACACGCTACATGCTACACCCTACACGCTTCACCCTACACCCTACACGCTACACGCTACACGCTACACTCTACACCCTACACTCTACACCCTACACGCTACACGCTACACGCTACACTCTACACGCTAAACGCTACAGCTTATACCCTACACTCTACACCGTACACCCTACACGCTACACTCTACACCCTACACGCTACACCCTACACCCTACACCCTACATGCTACACCCTACACTCTACACCCTACACCCTACACGCTACACTCTACACCCTACACCCTACTCTACATGCTACACGCTACACAGTACATGATACACGCTACACCCTACACGCTACACGCTACACGCTACACTCTACACCCTACACGCTACACCCTACACCCTACTCCCTACACTCTACATGCTACACGCTACACCCTACACCCTACACTGTACACCCTACACTCTGCACGCTACACTCTACACTCTGCTCCCTACTCTCTACACGCTACACTCTATACCCTACACTCTACACGCTACGCGCTACACGCTACACACTACACGCTACACCCTACACGCTACACTTTACACTCTACACGCTACACTCCACACTCTACACACTACACTCTACACCCTACACCCTACACCCTACTCTACATGCTACACGCTACACGCTACATGCTACACCCTACACGCTTCACCCTACACCCTACACGCTACACGCTACACGCTACACTCTACACCCTACACTCTACACCCTACACGCTACACGCTACACGCTACACTCTACACGCTAAACGCTACAGCTTATACCCTACACTCTACACCGTACACCCTACACGCTACACTCTACACCCTGCACGCTACACCCTACACCCTACACCCTACATGCTACACCCTACACTCTACACCCTACACCCTACATGCTACACTCTACACCCTACACCCTACTCTACATGCTACACGCTACACGGTACATGATACACGCTACACCCTACACGCTACACGCTACACCCTACACACTACACGCTACACGCTACAATCTACACCCTACACGCTACACCCTACACCCTACTCCCTACACTCTACACGCTACACGCTACACCCTACACCCTACACTGTACACCCTACACCCTGCACGCTACACTCTACACTCTGCTCCCTACTCTCTACACGCTACACTCTATACCCTACACTCTACACGCTACGCGCTACACGCTACACACTACACGCTACACCCTACACGCTACACTTTACACTCTACATGCTACACTCTACACTCTACACACTACACTCTACACCCTACACCCTACACCCTACTCTACATGCTACACGCTACACGCTACATGCTACACCCTACACGCTACACCCTACACCCTACACGCTACACGCTACACGCTACACGCTACACTCTACACCCTACACTCTACACCCTACACGCTACACGCTACACGCTACACTCTACACGCTAAACGCTACAGCTTATACCCTACACTCTACACCGTACACCCTACACGCTACACTCTACACCCTACACGCTACACCCTACACCCTACACCCTACATGCTACACCCTACACTCTACACCCTACACCCTACACGCTACACCCTACGCCCTGCACGCCACACACTACACTCTACACGCTACACCCTACACACTACACTCTACACGCTACACGCTACACGCTACACTCTACACCCTACACGCTACACTCTACACCCTACACACTAAACTCTATACGCTACACGGTACACGCTACACGCTACGCCCTACACCCTACACGCTACATGTTACACTCTACACCTTACACGCTACACTCTACACCCTACACGCTACACCCTACACCCTACACGCTACACACTACACGCTACACTCTACACCCTACACGCTGCACTCTATACGCTACACGGTACACGCTACACGCTACACCCTACACCCTACATGCTACACGCTACACCCTACACTGTACACCCTACACCCTACACGCTACACTCTACACGCTACATGCTACACCCTACACTCTACACCCTACACGCTATACGCTACACTCTACACACTGCACGCTACACGCTACACGCTACACCCTACACGCTACACTCTACACCCTACACGCTACACTCTACATGCTACACGATACACGCTACATGCTACACGCTACACCCTACACGCTACACTCTACACCCTACACCCTACCCCCTACACGCTACATTCTTCACCCTACACGCTACACCCTACACTCTACACCCTACACCCTACACGCTACTCGCTACACTCTACACCCTACCCGCTACACTCTACACGCTACACGCTACACTCTACACGCTACACGCTACACTCTACACACTACACGCAACACGCTACACTCTACACCCTACACGCTACACTCTGCATGCTACACGCTACACCCTACACCCTACACGCTACACTCTACACGCTACACGCTACACTCTACACCATACACGCTACACCCTACACTCTACACCCTACACCCTACACGCTATACCCGACACCCTACACCCTACATGCTTCACCCTACACGCTACACTCTACACTCTACACCCTACACGCTACATGCTACACTCTACACGCTACACTCTACACCCTACACGCTACACTCTACATCCTACACCCTACACGCTATACGCTACACTCTACACCCTACACCCTACACTCTACAACCTACACGCTACACGCTACACTCTACACCCTACACCCTACACACGCTACACGCTACACCCTACACGCTACACTCTACACCCTACACGATACATGCTACACCCTACACGCTACAGCCTACACGCTACACGCTACACTCTACACCCTACAAGCTACACGCTACACCCTACACTCTACACCCTACACCGTACACGCTACACGCTACACTCTACACGCTACACCCTTCACTCTACACCCTACACCCTACATGATACACTCTACACCCTACACGGTACACCCTACAATCTACATGCTACATGCTACACTCTACACTCTACACCCTACACCCTACACGCTACATGCTACACTCTACACCCTACACGCTACACTCTACACCCTACACGCTACATGCTACACTCTACACCATACACCCTACACGCTACATGCTACACGCTACACTCTACACCCTACACGCTACACGCTAGGGTGTAGAGTGTAATATGTAGCGTGTAGTTTGTAGCGTTTAGCTTGTAGGGTGTAGCGTGTAGCGTGTAGGGT
Source organism: Ranitomeya variabilis (assembly GCF_051348905.1). Lineage (NCBI taxonomy): Eukaryota > Metazoa > Chordata > Amphibia > Anura > Dendrobatidae > Ranitomeya > Ranitomeya variabilis. The sequence continues at coordinate 276,390 of NW_027508199.1, forward strand.
GTAGAGTGTAGCGTGTAGCGTGTAGCATGTAGGGTGTAGGGTGTAGAGTGTAGAGTGTAGCGTGTAGGGTGTAGAGTGTAGGGTGTAGGATGTAGAGTGTAGGGTTTAGAGTGTAATTTGTAGCGTGTAGGGTGTAGCGTGTAGCATGTAGGGTGTAGGGTGTGGAGTGTAGGGTGTAGCGTGTAGGGTGTAGAGTGTAGCGTGTAGCGTGTAGGGTGTAGAGTGTAGGGTGTAGCGTGTAGGGTGTAGAGTGTAGCGTGTAGGGTGTAGCGTGTAGCGTGCAGGGTGTAGAGTGTAGCGTATAGCGTGTAGGGTGTAGAGTGTAGGGTGTAGCGTGTAGGGTGTAGAGTGTAGGGTGTAGCGTGTAGGGTGTAGAGTGTAGCGTGTAGCGTGTAGGGTGTAGGGTGTAGGGTGTAGCGTGTAGGGTGTAGAGTGTAGCGTGTAGCGTGTAGGGTGTAGGGTGTAGGGTGTAGCATGTAGTGTGTAGCGTGTAGCGTGTAGGGTGTAGCGTGTAGCATGTAGCGTGTAGCGTGTAGCATGTAGAGTGTAGGGTGTAGGGTGTAGCATGTAGAGTGTAGGGTGTAGGGTGTAGCGTGTAGAGTGTAGGGTATAGAGTGTAGCGTGTAGGGTGTAGAGTGTAGCGTGTAGGGTGTAGAATATAGCGTGTAGAGAGTAGGGTGTAGCATGTAGCGTGTAGGGTGTAGGGTGTAGAGTGTAGGGTGTAGCGTGTAGGGTGTAGCGTGTAGCGTGTAGGGTGTAGGGTGTAGAGTGTAGGGTGTAGCGTGTAGGGTGTAGCGTGTATCGTGTAGCGTGTAGAGTGTAGCGTCTAGCGTATAGGGTGTAGCGTGTAGCGTGTAGATTGTAGCGTGTAGGGTGTAGGGTGTAGCGTGTAGCGTGTAGGGTGTAGAGTGTAGCGTGTAGTGTGTAGGGTGTAGGGTGTAGAGTGCAGAGTGTAGGGTGTAGAGTGTAGCGTGTAGAGTGTAGGGTGTAGAGTGTAGGGTGTAGAGTGTAACGTGTAGTGTGTAGGGTGTAGCGTGTAGCGTGTAGGGTGTAGCGTGTAGCGTGTAGGGTGCAGGGTGTAGAGTGTAACATGTAGCGTGTAGGGTGTAGCGTGTAGCGTGTATGGTGTAGCGTGTAGCGTGTAGTGTGTAGCGTGTAGGGTGTAGGGTGTAGAGTGTAGCGTGTAGGGTGTAGGGTGTAGAGTGCAGAGTGTAGGGTGTAGAGTGTAGCGTGTAGAGTGTAGGGTGTAGAGTGTAGGGTGTAGAGTGTAACGTGTAGTGTGTAGGGTGTAGCGTGTAGCGTGTAGGGTGTAGCGTGTAGCGTGTAGGGAGCAGGGTGTAGAGTGTAGCGTGTAGGGTGTAGAGTGTAACGTGTAGCGTGTAGGGTGTAGTGTGTAGGGTGTAGGGTGTAGAGTGTAACGTGTAGCGTGTAGGGTGTAGCGTGTAGCGTGTAGGGTGTAGGGTGTAGAGTGTAGCGTGTTGCATGTAGGGTGTAGAGTGTAGCGTGTAGAGTGTAGCGTGTAGCGTGTAGCGTGTAGAGTGTAGCGTGTAGGGTGTAGAGTATAGTGTGTAGCGTGTAGGGTGTATGGTGTAGAGTGTAGAGTGTAGCATGTAGCGTGTAGCGTGTAGAGTGTAGCGTGTAGGGTGTAGAGTGTAGCGTGTTGCATGTAGGGTGTACAGTGTAGCGTGTAGCGTGTAGAGTGTAGGGTGTAGAGTGTAGCGTGTAGCGTGTAGAGTGTAGGGTGTAGAGTGTAGCGTGTTGCGTGTGGAGTGTAGCGTGTAGCGTGTAGGTTGTAGAGTGTAGCGTGTAGTGTGTAGGGTGTAGCGTGTAGCGTGTAGAGTGTAGAGTGTAGCGTGTAGGGTGTATGGTGTAGAGTGTAGAGTGTAGCATGTAGCGTGTAGCGTGTAGAGTGTAGCGTGTAGGGTGTAGAGTGTAGCGTGTTGCATGTAGGGTGTACAGTGTAGCGTGTAGCGTGTAGAGTGTAGGGTGTAGAGTGTAGCGTGTAGCGTGTAGAGTGTAGGGTGTAGAGTGTAGCGTGTTGCGTGTGGAGTGTAGCGTGTAGCGTGTAGGTTGTAGAGTGTAGCGTGTAGCGTGTAGGGTGTAGGGTGTAGCGTGTAGCGTGTAGAGTGTAGAGTGTAGCGTGTAGCATGTAGAGTTTAGAGTGTAGCGTGTAGGGTGTAGAGTGTAGCGCATAGCGTGTAGGGTGTAGGGTGTAGAGTGTAGCGTGTAGCGTGTAGTGTACGGTGTAGAGTGTAGGGTGTAGCGTGTAGGGTGTAGGGTGTAGATTGTAGCGTGTAGGGTGCAGGGTGTAGAGTGTAGCGTGTAGGGTGTAGAGTGTAACGTGTAGCGTGTAGGGTGTAGCGTGTAGCGTGTAGGGTGTAGGGTGTAGAGTGTAACGTGTAGCGTGTAGGGTGTAGCGTGTAGCGTGTAGGGTGTAGCGTGTAGCGTGTAGTGTGTAGCGTGTAGAGTGTAGGGTGTAGAGTGTAGCGTGTAGGGTGTAGCATGTAGCGTGTAGGGTGTAGGGTGTAGAGTGTAGAGTGTAGCGTTTAGGGTGAAGCATGTAGGGTGTAGGGTGTCGGGTATAGCGTGTAGGGTGTAGGGTGTAGAGTGTAGGGTGTAGCGTGTATGGTGTAGAGTGTAGCGTGTAGCGTGCAGAGTATAGCGTGTACGGTGTAGCGTGTAGCGTGCAGAGTGTAGCGTGTAGGGTATAGAGTGTAGCGTGTTGCGTGTAGGGTGTAGAGTGTAGCGTGTAGAGTGTAGAGTGTAGCGTGTAGCGTGTAGAGTGTAGGGTGTAGAGTATAGCGTGTAGCGTGTAGGGTGTAGGGTGTAGAGTGTAGAGTGTAGCATGTAGCGTGTAGCGTGTAGAGTGTAGCGTGTAGCGTGTAGAGTGTAGGGTGTAGCGTGTAGCGTGTAGCGTGTAGAGTATAGGGTGTAGAGTGTAGCGTGTAGCGTGTAGAGTGTAGAGTGTAGCGTGTAGGGTGTAGAGTGTAGCGTGTAGCGTTTAGGGTGTAGGGTGTAGAGTGTAGCGTGTAGCGTGTAGAGTGTACGGTGTAGAGTGTAGGGTGTAGCGTGTAGGGTGTAGAGTGTAGCGTGTAGCGTGTAGCGTGTAGGGTTAAGCTACACACTACACACTAAACACAAAAAGAAAAGGATATGCAAACCAATGGGATCCACGTTAAATAGTCAATTTTATTGTACAAAAATAGTAATCCACAAACAGAACCAGGCAAAACATACATTTAAAAACATTTAAAACACTAGTATGGCTGAATAGGCCATAAGTAATTTTACCCGAGGGAATGAAGGAAGCTAATACTTTACAGCATATGTGAGACAGGAGAAATAACCAGAGAGAAAAAATTGCTAGGTATGCGGGTACACCAATCTTAGTCAAATCTACATATAAGAAGCCTATTGTTTACTGCCAACTGTGACCCCCTGAGTACTATGACAGGAAACATACTCCAGCCTAGTATCTGGAAGAAATACATCATGGATCCTATTTTGTTCAACACAGCATGCGTGCGCACAGTTGGTAAGCAAATGAAAGCAGACCCCTATAGAAAGGTAATCAGGGAAATAGGTATGCTGCAGTACTACAAAATCCTAGTTATTTGGATAAATGTATGCATACAGACGCCTTGTGGAAATACAAAGAATCAGGATCCATTGTCCTAAGGCTTGGAAAAATGCCAGGCCATGCATGAAGTAAATAGGTGTAATTCCATAGCAGTTGTAAAGATAAGTTACCCAAGTCCTGTCCCTCGGGAAAAAAACAAAGGAGGCCCTGAACCCCACGCGTATCGACGCTACTCAAGCGTCTTCATCAGAGGAAAAATTGACACCCTACACGCTACACGCTACACTCTACACCCTACACAATACACGCTACTTGCTACACCCTACATGCTACACTCTACACGCTACACGCTACACGCTACACCCTACACGGTACACGCTACTTGCTACACCCTACATGCTACACTCTACACGCTACACGCAACACGCTACACCCTACACCCTACACCCTACACGCTACACGCTACACCCTACACCCTACACCCTACACGCTACAATCTACACGCTACACGCTACACACTATACGCTACACGCTAGACGCTACACTCTACACGCTACACGATACACGCTACACCCTACACGCTACATCCTACACTCTACACCCTACACCCTACACGCTACACACTACACGCTACACCCTACACGCTACACCCTACACTCTACACCCTACACCCTACACGCTACACGCTACACGATACACCCTACACGCTGCACCCTACACTCTACACCCTACACGCTACACCCTACACGCTACACGCTACACTCTACACGCTAAACGCTACAGCTTATACCCTACACTCTACACCGTACACCCTACATGCTACACTCTACACCCTACACGCTACACCCTACACCCTACACCCTACATGCTACACCCTACACTCTACACCCTACACACTACACCCTATGCCCTGCACGCCACACACTAAACTCTACACGCTACACCCTACACCCTACACTGTACACCCTACACCCTACACGCTACACGCTACACTCTACACGCTACACCCTACACTCTACACCCTACACCCTACACGCTATACGCTACACTCTACACCCTGCACGCTACACGCTACACCCTACATGCTACACTCTACACCCTACACGCTACACCCTACACTCTACACCCTACACCCTACACACTACACGCTACTCGCTACACTCTACACCCTACACGCTACACTCTACACTCTACTCCCTACTCTCTACACGCTACACTCTATACCCTACACTCTACACGCTACGCGCTACACGCTACACACTACACACTACACGCTACACTTTACACTCTACACGCTACACACTACACGCTACACGCTACACTCTACACCCTACACCCTACTCTACATGCTACACGCTACACGGTACATGATACACGCTACACCCTACACGCTACACGCTACACCCTACACGCTACACGCTACACTCCACACCCTACACGCTACACCCTACACACTACTCCCTACACTCTACACGCTACACGCTACACCCTACACCCTACACTGTACACCCTACACCCTACATGATACACTCTACACTCTGCTCCCTACTCTCTACACGCTACACTCTATACCCTACACTCTACACGCTACGCGCTACACGCTACACACTACACGCTACACCCTACACGCTACACTTTACACTCTACACGCTACACTCCACACTCTACACACTACACTCTACACCCTACACCCTACACCCTACTCTACATGCTACACGCTACACGCTACATGCTACACCCTACACGCTTCACCCTACACCCTACACGCTACACGCTACACGCTACACTCTACACCCTACACTCTACACCCTACACGCTACACGCTAAACGCTACAGCTTATACCCTACACTCTACACCGTACACCCTACACGCTACACTCTACACCCTGCACGCTACACCCTACACCCTACACCCTACATGCTACACCCTACACTCTACACCCTACACCCTACATGCTACACTCTACACCCTACACCCTACTCTACATGCTACACGCTACACGGTACATGATACACGCTACACCCTACACGCTACACGCTACACCCTACACGCTACACGCTACACGCTACAATCTACACCCTACACGCTACACCCTACACCCTACTCCCTACACTCTACACGCTACACGCTACACCCTACACCCTACACTGTACACCCTACACCCTGCACGCTACACTCTACACTCTGCTCCCTACTCTCTACACGCTACACTCTATACCCTACACTCTACACGCTACGCGCTACACGCTACACACTACACGCTACACCCTACACGCTACACTTTACACTCTACACGCTACACTCTACACTCTACACACTACACTCTACACCCTACACCCTACACCCTACTCTTCATGCTACACGCTACACGCTACATGCTACACCCTACACGCTACACCCTACACCCTACACGCTACACGCTACACGCTACACTCTACACCCTACACTCTACACCCTACACGCTACACGCTACACGCTACACGCTACACTCTACACGCTAAACGCTACAGCTTATACCCTACACTCTACACCGTACACCCTACACGCTACACTCTACACCCTACACGCTACACCCTACACCCTACACCCTACATGCTACACCCTACACTCTACACCCTACACCCTACACGCTACACCCTACGCCCTGCACGCCACACACTACACTCTACACGCTACACTCTACACCCTACACACTACACTCTATACGCTACACGGTACACGCTACACGCTACGCCCTACACCCTACACGCTACATGTTACACTCTACACCATACACGCTACACTCTACACCCTACACGCTACACCCTACACCCTACATGCTACACACTACACGCTACACTCTACACCCTACACGCTGCACTCTATACGCTACACGGTACACGCTACACGCTACACCCTACACCCTACATGCTACACGCTACACCCTACACTGTACACCCTACACCCTACACGCTACACTCTACACGCTACATGCTACACCCTACACTCTACACCCTACACGCTATACGCTACACTCTACACACTGCACGCTACACGCTACACGCTACACCCTACACGATACACTCTACACCCTACACGCTACACTCTACATGCTACACGCTACACGCTACATGCTACACGCTACACCCTACACGCTACACTCTACACCCTACACCCTACCCCCTACACGCTACACTCTTCACCCTACACGCTACACCCTACACTCTACACCCTACACGCTACTCGCTACACTCTACACCCTACCCGCTACACTCTACACGCTACACGCTACACTCTACACTCTACACGCTACACGCTACACTCTACACCCTACACGCAACACGCTACACTCTACACCCTACACGCTACACTCTGCATGCTACACGCTACACCCTACACCCTACACGCTACACTCTACACGCTACACGCTACACTCTACACCATACACGCTACACCCTACACTCTACACCCTACACCCTACACGCTATACCCGACACCCTACACCCTACATGCTTCACCCTACACGCTACACTCTACACTCTACACCCTACACGCTACATGCTACACTCTACACGCTACACTCTACACCCTACACGCTACACTCTACATCCTACACCCTACACGCTATACGCTACACTCTACACCCTACACCCTACACTCTACACCCTACACGCTACACGCTACACTCTACACCCTACACCCTACACACGCTACACGCTACACCCTACACTCTACACGCTACATGCTACACTCTACACCCTACACGATACATGCTACACCCTACACGCTACAGCCTACACGCTACACGCTACACTCTACACCCTACAAGCTACACGCTACACGCTACACCCTACACTCTACACCCTACACCGTACACGCTACACGCTACACTCTACACGCTACACCCTTCACTCTACACCCTACACCCTACATGCTACACTCTACACCCTACACGGTACACCCTACAATCTACATGCTACATGCTACACTCTACACTCTACACCCTACACGCTACATGCTACACTCTACACCCTACACGCTACACTCTACACCCTACACGCTACACCCTACACCCTACATGCTACACACTACACGCTACACTCTACACCCTACACGCTGCACTCTATACGCTACACGGTACACGCTACACGCTACACCCTACACCCTACATGCTACACGCTACACCCTACACTGTACACCCTACACCCTACACGCTACACTCTACACGCTACATGCTACACCCTACACTCTACACCCTACACGCTATACGCTACACTCTACACACTGCACGCTACACGCTACACGCTACACCCTACACGATACACTCTACACCCTACACGCTACACTCTACATGCTACACGCTACACGCTACATGCTACACGCTACACCCTACACGCTACACTCTACACCCTACACCCTACCCCCTACACGCTACACTCTTCACCCTACACGCTACACCCTACACTCTACACCCTACACGCTACTCGCTACACTCTACACCCTACCCGCTACACTCTACACGCTACACGCTACACTCTACACTCTACACGCTACACGCTACACTCTACACCCTACACGCAACACGCTACACTCTACACCCTACACGCTACACTCTGCATGCTACACGCTACACCCTACACCCTACACGCTACACTCTACACGCTACACGCTACACTCTACACCATACACGCTACACCCTACACTCTACACCCTACACCCTACACGCTATACCCGACACCCTACACCCTACATGCTTCACCCTACACGCTACACTCTACACTCTACACCCTACACGCTACATGCTACACTCTACACGCTACACTCTACACCCTACACGCTACACTCTACATCCTACACCCTACACGCTATACGCTACACTCTACACCCTACACCCTACACTCTACACCCTACACGCTACACGCTACACTCTACACCCTACACCCTACACACGCTACACGCTACACCCTACACTCTACACGCTACATGCTACACTCTACACCCTACACGATACATGCTACACCCTACACGCTACAGCCTACACGCTACACGCTACACTCTACACCCTACAAGCTACACGCTACACGCTACACCCTACACTCTACACCCTACACCGTACACGCTACACGCTACACTCTACACGCTACACCCTTCACTCTACACCCTACACCCTACATGCTACACTCTACACCCTACACGGTACACCCTACAATCTACATGCTACATGCTACACTCTACACTCTACACCCTACACGCTACATGCTACACTCTACACCCTACACGCTACACTCTACACCCTACACGCTACATGCTACACTCTACACCATACACCCTACACGCTACATGCTACACGCTACACTCTACACCCTACACGCTACACGCTAGGGTGTAGAGTGTAATATGTAGCTGTAGTTTGTAGCGTTTAGCTTGTAGGGTGTAGCGTGTAGCGTGTAGGGTGTAGAGTGTAGCGTGTAGCGTGTAGCATGTAGGGTGTAGGGTGTAGAGTGTAGAGTGTAGCGTGTAGGGTGTAGAGTGTAGGGTGTAGGATGTAGAGTGTAGGGTTTAGAGTGTAATTTGTAGCGTGTAGGGTGTAGCGTGTAGCATGTAGGGTGTAGGGTGTGGAGTGTAGGGTGTAGCGTGTAGGGTGTAGAGTGTAGCGTGTAGCGTGTAGGGTGTAGAGTGTAGGGTGTAGCGTGTAGGGTGTAGAGTGTAGCGTGTAGGGTGTAGCGTGTAGCGTGCAGGGTGTAGAGTGTAGCGTATAGCGTGTAGGGTGTAGAGTGTAGGGTGTAGCGTGTAGGGTGTAGAGTGTAGGGTGTAGCGTGTAGGGTGTAGAGTGTAGCGTGTAGCGTGTAGGGTGTAGGGTGTAGGGTGTAGCGTGTAGGGTGTAGCATGTAGCGTGTAGCGTGTAGCATGTAGAGTAGGGTGTAGGGTGTAGAGTGTAGTGTGTAGAGTGTAGAGTGTAGCGTGTAGAGTGTAAAGTGTAGCGTGTAGGGTGTAGCGTGTAGTGTGTAGCGTGTAGCGCGTAGCGTGTAGAGTGTAGGGTATAGAGTGTAGCTTGTAGAGAGTAGGGAGCAGAGTGTAGAGTGTAGCGTGCAGGGTGTAGGGTGTACAGTGTAGGGTGTAGGGTGTAGCGTGTAGCGTGTAGAGTGTAGGGAGTAGGGTGTAGGGTGTAGCGTGTAGGGTGTAGAGTGTAGCGTGTAGTGTGTAGCGTGTAGGGTGTAGCGTGTAGCGTGTATCATGTACCGTGTAGCGTGTAGCATGTAGAGTAGGGTGTAGGGTGTAGAGTGTAGCGTGTAGGGTGTAGGGTGTAGAGTGTAGGGTGTAGCATGTAGGGTGTAGGGTGTAGGGTGTAGCGTGTAGGGTGTAGAGTGTAGCGTGTAGGGTGTACGGTGTAGAGTGTAGGGTATAAGCTGTAGCGTTTAGCGTGTAGAGTGTAGCGTGTAGCGTGTAGCGTGTAGCGTGTAGCGTGTAGGGTGTAGGGTGAAGCGTGTAGGGTGTAGCATGTAGCGTGTAGCGTGTAGCATGTAGAGTAGGGTGTAGGGTGTAGGGTGTAGAGTGTAGTGTGTAGAATGTGGATTGTAGCGTGTAGAGTGTAAAGTGTAGCGTGTAGGGTGTAGCGTGTAGTGTGTAGCGTGTAGCGCGTAGCGTGTAGAGTGTAGGGTATAGAGTGTAGCGTGTAGAGAGTAGGGAGCAGAGTGTAGTGTAGCGTGTAGGGTGTAGGGTGTACAGTGTAGGGTGTAGGGTGTAGCGTGTAGCGTGTAGGGTGTAGGGTGTAGGGTGTAGCATGTAGTGTGTAGCGTGTAGCGTGCAGGGTGTAGGGTGTAAAGTGTAGGGTGTAGGGTGTAGAGTGTAACGTGTAGCGTGTAGGGTGTAGCATGTAGCGTGTAGGGTGTAGGGTGTAGAGTGTAGGGTGTAGCGTGTAGGGTGTAGCGTGTAGCGTGTAGGGTGTAGGGTGTAGAGTGTAGGGTGTAGCGTGTAGGGTGTAGCGTGTATCGTGTAGCGTGTAGAGTGTAGCGTCTAGCGTATAGGGTGTAGCGTGTAGCGTGTAGATTGTAGCGTGTAGGGTGTAGGGTGTAGGGTGTAGCGTGTAGCGTGTAGGGTGTAGAGTGTAGCGTGTAGTGTGTAGGGTGTAGGGTGTAGAGTGCAGAGTGTAGGGTGTAGAGTGTAGCGTGTATAGTGTAGGGTGTAGAGTGTAGGGTGTAGAGTGTAACGTGTAGTGTGTAGGGTGTAGCGTGTAGCGTGTAGGGTGTAGCGTGTAGCGTGTAGGGTGCAGGGTGTAGAGTGTAACATGTAGCGTGTAGGGTGTAGCGTGTAGCGTGTATGGTGTAGCGTGTAGCGTGTAGTGTGTAGCGTGTAGGGTGTAGGGTGTAGAGTGTAGAGTGTAGGGTGTAGGGTGTAGAGTGCAGAGTGTAGGGTGTAGAGTGTAGCGTGTAGAGTGTAGGGTGTAGAGTGTAGGGTGTAGAGTGTAACGTGTAGTGTGTAGGGTGTAGCGTGTAGCGTGTAGGGTGTAGCGTGTAGCGTGTAGGGAGCAGGGTGTAGAGTGTAGCGTGTAGGGTGTAGAGTGTAACGTGTAGCGTGTAGGGTGTAGTGTGTAGGGTGTAGGGTGTAGAGTGTAACGTGTAGCGTGTAGGGTGTAGCGTGTAGCGTGTAGGGTGTAGGGTGTAGAGTGTAGCGTGTTGCATGTAGGGTGTAGAGTGTAGCGTGTAGAGTGTAGCGTGTAGCGTGTAGCGTGTAGAGTGTAGCGTGTAGGGTGTAGAGTATAGTGTGTAGCGTGTAGGGTGTATGGTGTAGAGTGTAGAGTGTAGCATGTAGCGTGTAGCGTGTAGAGTGTAGCGTGTAGGGTGTAGAGTGTAGGGTGTTGCATGTAGGGTGTACAGTGTAGCGTGTAGAGTGTAGGGTGTAGAGTGTAGCGTGTAGCGTGTAGAGTGTAGGGTGTAGAGTGTAGCGTGTTGCGTGTGGAGTGTAGCGTGTAGCGTGTAGGTTGTAGAGTGTAGCGTGTAGCGTGTAGGGTGTAGGGTGTAGCGTGTAGCGTGTAGAGTGTAGAGTGTAGCGTGTAGCATGTAGAGTTTAGAGTGTAGCGTGTAGGGTGTAGAGTGTAGCGCGTAGCGTGTAGGGTGTAGGGTGTAGAGTGTAGCTTGTAGCGTGCAGTGTACGGTGTAGAGTGTAGGGTGTAGCGTGTAGGGTGTAGAGTGTAGCGTGTAGCGTGTAGCGTGTAGGGTGTAGGGTGTAGATTGTAGCGTGTAGGGTGCAGGGTGTAGAGTGTAGCGTGTAGGGTGTAGTGTAACGTGTAGCGTGTGGGGTGTAGCGTGTAGCGTGTAGGGTGTAGGGTGTAGAGTGTAACGTGTAGCGTGTAGGGTGTAGCGTGTAGCGTGTAGGGTGTAGCGTGTAGCGTGTAGTGTGTAGCGTGTAGAGTGTAGGGTGTAGAGTGTAGCGTGTAGGGTGTAGCATGTAGCGTGTAGGGTGTAGGGTGTAGAGTGTAGAGTGTAGCGTTTAGGGTGAAGCATGTAGGGTGTAGGGTGTCGGGTATAGCGTGTAGGGTGTAGCGTGTATGGTGTAGAGTGTAGCGTGTAGCGTGCAGAGTATAGCGTGTAGGGTGTAGCGTGTAGCGTGCAGAGTGTAGCGTGTAGGGTATAGAGTGTAGCGTGTTGCGTGTAGGGTGTAGAGTGTAGCGTGTAGCGTGTAGAGTGTAGAGTGTAGCGTGTAGCGTGTAGAGTGTAGGGTGTAGAGTATAGCGTGTAGCGTGTAGGGTGTAGGGTGTAGAGTGTAGAGTGTAGCATGTAGCGTGTAGCGTGTAGAGTGTAGCGTGTAGCGTGTAGAGTGTAGGGTGTAGCGTGTAGCGTGTAGCGTGTAGAGTGTAGGGTTTAGAGTGTAGCGTGTAGCGTGTAGAGTGTAGAGTGTAGCGTGTAGGGTGTAGAGTGTAGCGTGTAGCGTTTAGGGTGTAGGGTGTAGAGTGTAGCGTGTAGCGTGTAGAGTGTACGGTGTAGAGTGTAGGGTGTAGCGTGTAGGGTGTAGAGTGTAGCGTGTAGCGTGTAGCGTGTAGGGTTAAGCTACACACTACACACTAAACACAAAAAGAAAAGGATATGCAAACCAATGGGATCCACGTTAAATAGTCAATTTTATTGTACAAAAATAGTAATCCACAAACAGAACCAGGCAAAACATACATTTAAAAACATTTAAAACACTAGTATGGCTGAATAGGCCATAAGTAATTTTACCCGAGGGAATGAAGGAAGCTAATACTTTACAGCATATGTGAGACAGGAGAAATAACCAGAGAGAAAAAATTGCTAGGTATGCGGGTACACCAATCTTAGTCAAATCTACATATAAGAAGCCTATTGTTTACTGCCAACTGTGACCCCCTGAGTACTATGACAGGAAACATATACTCCAGCCTAGTATCTGGAAGAAATACATCATGGATCCTATTTTGTTCAACACAGCATGCGTGCGCACAGTTGGTAAGCAAATGAAAGCAGACCCCTATAGAAAGGTAATCAGGGAAATAGGTATGCTGCAGTACTACAAAATCCTAGTTATTTGGATAAATGTATGCATACAGACGCCTTGTGGAAATACAAAGAATCAGGATCCATTGTCCTAAGGCTTGGAAAAATGCCAGGCCATGCATGAAGTAAATAGGTGTAATTCCATAGCAGTTGTAAAGATAAGTTACCCAAGTCCTGTCCCTCGGGAAAAAAACAAAGGAAGCCCTTTACCCCACGCGTATCGACGCTACTCAAGCGTCTTCATCAGAGGAAAAAGTGACACCCTACACGCTACATGCTACACTCTACACTCTACACGCTACACTCTACACCCTACACGCTACACCCTACACTCTACACGCTACATGCTACACTCTACACCCTACACAATACACGCTACTTGCTACACCCTACATGCTACACCCTACACCCTACATGCTACACCCTACACTCTACACCCTACACCCTACACGCTACACCCTACGCCCTGCACGCCACACACTACACTCTACACGCTACACCCTACACCCTACACTGTACACCCTACACCCTACACGCTACACGCTACACGCTACACTCTACACCCTACACCCTACACGCTATACGCTACACTCTACACCTGCACGCTACACGCTACACCCTACACGCTACACTCTACACCCTACACGCTACACCCTACACTCTACATCCTACACCCTACACACTACACGCTACTCGCTACACTCTACACCCTACACGCTACTCTACACTCTACTCCCTACTCTCTACACGCTACACTCTATACCCTACACTCTACACGCTACGCGCTACACGCTACACACTACACACTACACGCTACACTTTACACTCTACACGCTACACACTACACGCTACACGCTACACTCTACACCCTACACCCTACTCTACATGCTACACGCTACACGGTACATGATACACGCTACACCCTACTCGCTACACGCTACACCCTACACGCTACACGCTACACTCCACACCCTACACGCTACACCCTACACCCTTCTCCCTACACTCTACACGCTACACGCTACACCCTACACCCTACACTGTACACCCTACACCCTACACGCTACACTCTACACTCTGCTCCCTACCCTCTACACGCTACACTCTATACCCTACACTCTACACGCTACGCGCTACACGCTACACACTACACGCTACACCCTACACGCTACACTTTACACTCTACACGCTACACTCCACACCCTACACCCTACACCCTACTCTACATGCTACACGCTACACGCTACATGCTACACCCTACACGCTTCACCCTACACCCTACACGCTACACGCTACACGCTACACTCTACACCCTACACTCTACACCCTACACGCTACACGCTACACTCTACACGCTAAACGCTACAGCTTATACCCTACACTCTACACCGTACACCCTACACGCTACACTCTACACCCTACACGCTACACCCTACACCCTACACCCTACATGCTACACCCTACACTCTACACCCTACACCCTACACGCTACACTCTACACCCTACACCCTACTCTACATGCTACACGCTACACAGTACATGATACACGCTACACCCTACACGCTACACGCTACACCCTACACGCTACACGCTACACGCTACACTCTACACCCTACACGCTACACCCTACACCCTACTCCCTACACTCTACATGCTACACGCTACACCCTACACCCTACACTGTACACCCTACACTCTGCACGCTACACTCTACACTCTGCTCCCTACTCTCTACACGCTACACTCTATACCCTACACTCTACACGCTACGCGCTACACGCTACACACTACACGCTACACCCTACACGCTACACTTTACACTCTACACGCTACACTCCACACTCTACACACTACACTCTACACCCTACACCCTACACCCTACTCTACATGCTACACGCTACACGCTACATGCTACACCCTACACGCTTCACCCTACACCCTACACGCTACACGCTACACGCTACACTCTACACCCTACACTCTACACCCTACACGCTACACGCTACACGCTACACTCTACACGCTAAACGCTACAGCTTATACCCTACACTCTACACCGTACACCCTACACGCTACACTCTACACCCTGCACGCTACACCCTACACCCTACACCCTACATGCTACACCCTACACTCTACACCCTACACCCTACATGCTACACTCTACACCCTACACCCTACTCTACATGCTACACGCTACACGGTACATGATACACGCTACACCCTACACGCTACACGCTACACCCTACACACTACACGCTACACGCTACAATCTACACCCTACACGCTACACCCTACACCCTACTCCCTACACTCTACACGCTACACGCTACACCCTACACCCTACACTGTACACCCTACACCCTGCACGCTACACTCTACACTCTGCTCCCTACTCTCTACACGCTACACTCTATACCCTACACTCTACACGCTACGCGCTACACGCTACACACTACACGCTACACCCTACACGCTACACTTTACACTCTACACGCTACACTCTACACTCTACACACTACACTCTACACCCTACACCCTACACCCTACTCTTCATGCTACACGCTACACGCTACATGCTACACCCTACACGCTACACCCTACACCCTACACGCTACACGCTACACGCTACACTCTACACCCTACACTCTACACCCTACACGCTACACGCTACACGCTACACGCTACACTCTACACGCTAAACGCTACAGCTTATACCCTACACTCTACACCGTACACCCTACACGCTACACTCTACACCCTACACGCTACACCCTACACCCTACACCCTACATGCTACACCCTACACTCTACACCCTACACCCTACACGCTACACCCTACGCCCTGCACGCCACACACTACACTCTACACGCTACACCCTACACACTACACTCTACACGCTACACGCTACACGCTACACCCTACACGCTACACTCTACACCCTACACACTACACTCTATACGCTACACGGTACACGCTACACGCTACGCCCTACACCCTACACGCTACATGTTACACTCTACACCATACACGCTACACTCTACACCCTACACGCTACACCCTACACCCTACACGCTACACACTACACGCTACACTCTACACCCTACACGCTGCACTCTATACGCTACACGGTACACGCTACACGCTACACCCTACACCCTACATGCTACACGCTACACCCTACACTGTACACCCTACACCCTACACGCTACACTCTACACGCTACATGCTACACCCTACACTCTACACCCTACACGCTATACGCTACACTCTACACACTGCACGCTACACGCTACACGCTACACCCTACACGATACACTCTACACCCTACACGCTACACTCTACATGCTACACGCTACACGCTACATGCTACACGCTACACCCTACACGCTACACTCTACACCCTACACCCTACCCCCTACACGCTACACTCTTCACCCTACACGCTACACCCTACACTCTACACCCTACACGCTACTCGCTACACTCTACACCCTACCCGCTACACTCTACACGCTACACGCTACACTCTACACTCTACACGCTACACGCTACACTCTACACCCTACACGCAACACGCTACACTCTACACCCTACACGCTACACTCTGCATGCTACACGCTACACCCTACACCCTACACGCTACACTCTACACGCTACACGCTACACTCTACACCATACACGCTACACCCTACACTCTACACCCTACACCCTACACGCTATACCCGACACCCTACACCCTACATGCTTCACCCTACACGCTACACTCTACACTCTACACCCTACACGCTACATGCTACACTCTACACGCTACACTCTACACCCTACACGCTACACTCTACATCCTACACCCTACACGCTATACGCTACACTCTACACCCTACACCCTACACTCTACACCCTACACGCTACACGCTACACTCTACACCCTACACCCTACACACGCTACACGCTACACCCTACACTCTACACGCTACATGCTACACTCTACACCCTACACGATACATGCTACACCCTACACGCTACAGCCTACACGCTACACGCTACACTCTACACCCTACAAGCTACACGCTACACGCTACACCCTACACTCTACACCCTACACCGTACACGCTACACGCTACACTCTACACGCTACACCCTTCACTCTACACCCTACACCCTACATGCTACACTCTACACCCTACACGGTACACCCTACAATCTACATGCTACATGCTACACTCTACACTCTACACCCTACACGCTACATGCTACACTCTACACCCTACACGCTACACTCTACACCCTACACGCTACATGCTACACTCTACACCATACACCCTACACGCTACATGCTACACGCTACACTCTACACCCTACACGCTACACGCTAGGGTGTAGAGTGTAATATGTAGCTGTAGTTTGTAGCGTTTAGCTTGTAGGGTGTAGCGTGTAGCGTGTAGGGTGTTGAGTGTAGCGTGTAGCGTGTAGCATGTAGGGTGTAGGGTGTAGAGTGTAGAGTGTAGCGTGTAGGGTGTAGAGTGTAGGGTGTAGGATGTAGAGTGTAGGGTTTAGAGTGTAATTTGTAGCGTGTAGGGTGTAGCGTGTAGCATGTAGGGTGTAGGGTGTGGAGTGTAGGGTGTAGCGTGTAGGGTGTAGAGTGTAGCGTGTAGCGTGTAGGGTGTAGAGTGTAGGGTGTAGCGTGTAGGGTGTAGAGTGTAGCGTGTAGGGTGTAGCGTGTAGCGTGCAGGGTGTAGAGTGTAGCGTATAGCGTGTAGGGTGTAGAGTGTAGGGTGTAGCGTGTAGGGTGTAGAGTGTAGGGTGTAGCGTGTAGGGTGTAGAGTGTAGCGTGTAGCGTGTAGGGTGTAGGGTGTAGGGTGTAGCGTGTAGGGTGTAGCATGTAGCGTGTAGCGTGTAGCATGTAGAGTAGGGTGTAGGGTGTAGAGTGTAGTGTGTAGAGTGTAGAGTGTAGCGTGTAGAGTGTAAAGTGTAGCGTGTAGGGTGTAGCGTGTAGTGTGTAGCGTGTAGCGCGTAGCGTGTAGAGTGTAGGGTATAGAGTGTAGCTTGTAGAGAGTAGGGAGCAGAGTGTAGAGTGTAGCGTGCAGGGTGTAGGGTGTACAGTGTAGGGTGTAGGGTGTAGCGTGTAGCGTGTAGAGTGTAGGGAGTAGGGTGTAGGGTGTAGCGTGTAGGGTGTAGAGTGTAGCGTGTAGTGTGTAGCGTGTAGGGTGTAGCGTGTAGGGTGTAGCGTGTATCATGTACCGTGTAGCGTGTAGCATGTAGAGTAGGGTGTAGGGTGTAGAGTGTAGCGTGTAGGGTGTAGGGTGTAGAGTGTAGGGTGTAGCATGTAGGGTGTAGGGTGTAGGGTGTAGCGTGTAGGGTGTAGAGTGTAGCGTGTAGGGTGTACGGTGTAGAGTGTAGGGTATAAGCTGTAGCGTTTAGCGTGTAGAGTGTAGCGTGTAGCGTGTAGCGTGTAGCGTGTAGCGTGTAGGGTGTAGGGTGAAGCGTGTAGGGTGTAGCATGTAGCGTGTAGCGTGTAGCATGTAGAGTAGGGTGTAGGGTGTAGGGTGTAGAGTGTAGTGTGTAGAATGTGGATTGTAGCGTGTAGAGTGTAAAGTGTAGCGTGTAGGGTGTAGCGTGTAGTGTGTAGCGTGTAGCGCGTAGCGTGTAGAGTGTAGGGTATAGAGTGTAGCGTGTAGAGAGTAGGGAGCAGAGTGTAGTGTAGCGTGTAGGGTGTAGGGTGTACAGTGTAGGGTGTAGGGTGTAGCGTGTAGCGTGTAGGGTGTAGGGTGTAGGGTGTAGCATGTAGTGTGTAGCGTGTAGCGTGCAGGGTGTAGGGTGTAAAGTGTAGGGTGTAGGGTGTAGAGTGTAACGTGTAGCGTGTAGGGTGTAGCATGTAGCGTGTAGGGTGTAGGGTGTAGAGTGTAGGGTGTAGCGTGTAGGGTGTAGCGTGTAGCGTGTAGGGTGTAGGGTGTAGAGTGTAGGGTGTAG
The DNA here is from genome assembly GCF_051348905.1 of Ranitomeya variabilis. Taxonomy (NCBI): domain Eukaryota; kingdom Metazoa; phylum Chordata; class Amphibia; order Anura; family Dendrobatidae; genus Ranitomeya; species Ranitomeya variabilis. Next base: position 295,433 of record NW_027508199.1, read on the forward strand.
CGTGTAGGGTGTAGCGTGTATCGTGTAGCGTGTAGAGTGTAGCGTCTAGCGTATAGGGTGTAGCGTGTAGCGTGTAGATTGTAGCGTGTAGGGTGTAGGGTGTAGGGTGTAGCGTGTAGCGTGTAGGGTGTAGAGTGTAGCGTGTAGTGTGTAGGGTGTAGGGTGTAGAGTGCAGAGTGTAGGGTGTAGAGTGTAGCGTGTATAGTGTAGGGTGTAGAGTGTAGGGTGTAGAGTGTAACGTGTAGTGTGTAGGGTGTAGCGTGTAGCGTGTAGGGTGTAGCGTGTAGCGTGTAGGGTGCAGGGTGTAGAGTGTAACATGTAGCGTGTAGGGTGTAGCGTGTAGCGTGTATGGTGTAGCGTGTAGCGTGTAGTGTGTAGCGTGTAGGGTGTAGGGTGTAGAGTGTAGAGTGTAGGGTGTAGGGTGTAGAGTGCAGAGTGTAGGGTGTAGAGTGTAGCGTGTAGAGTGTAGGGTGTAGAGTGTAGGGTGTAGAGTGTAACGTGTAGTGTGTAGGGTGTAGCGTGTAGCGTGTAGGGTGTAGCGTGTAGCGTGTAGGGAGCAGGGTGTAGAGTGTAGCGTGTAGGGTGTAGAGTGTAACGTGTAGCGTGTAGGGTGTAGTGTGTAGGGTGTAGGGTGTAGAGTGTAACGTGTAGCGTGTAGGGTGTAGCGTGTAGCGTGTAGGGTGTAGGGTGTAGAGTGTAGCGTGTTGCATGTAGGGTGTAGAGTGTAGCGTGTAGAGTGTAGCGTGTAGCGTGTAGCGTGTAGAGTGTAGCGTGTAGGGTGTAGAGTATAGTGTGTAGCGTGTAGGGTGTATGGTGTAGAGTGTAGAGTGTAGCATGTAGCGTGTAGCGTGTAGAGTGTAGCGTGTAGGGTGTAGAGTGTAGGGTGTTGCATGTAGGGTGTACAGTGTAGCGTGTAGAGTGTAGGGTGTAGAGTGTAGCGTGTAGCGTGTAGAGTGTAGGGTGTAGAGTGTAGCGTGTTGCGTGTGGAGTGTAGCGTGTAGCGTGTAGGTTGTAGAGTGTAGCGTGTAGCGTGTAGGGTGTAGGGTGTAGCGTGTAGCGTGTAGAGTGTAGAGTGTAGCGTGTAGCATGTAGAGTTTAGAGTGTAGCGTGTAGGGTGTAGAGTGTAGCGCGTAGCGTGTAGGGTGTAGGGTGTAGAGTGTAGCTTGTAGCGTGCAGTGTACGGTGTAGAGTGTAGGGTGTAGCGTGTAGGGTGTAGAGTGTAGCGTGTAGCGTGTAGCGTGTAGGGTGTAGGGTGTAGATTGTAGCGTGTAGGGTGCAGGGTGTAGAGTGTAGCGTGTAGGGTGTAGTGTAACGTGTAGCGTGTGGGGTGTAGCGTGTAGCGTGTAGGGTGTAGGGTGTAGAGTGTAACGTGTAGCGTGTAGGGTGTAGCGTGTAGCGTGTAGGGTGTAGCGTGTAGCGTGTAGTGTGTAGCGTGTAGAGTGTAGGGTGTAGAGTGTAGCGTGTAGGGTGTAGCATGTAGCGTGTAGGGTGTAGGGTGTAGAGTGTAGAGTGTAGCGTTTAGGGTGAAGCATGTAGGGTGTAGGGTGTCGGGTATAGCGTGTAGGGTGTAGCGTGTATGGTGTAGAGTGTAGCGTGTAGCGTGCAGAGTATAGCGTGTAGGGTGTAGCGTGTAGCGTGCAGAGTGTAGCGTGTAGGGTATAGAGTGTAGCGTGTTGCGTGTAGGGTGTAGAGTGTAGCGTGTAGCGTGTAGAGTGTAGAGTGTAGCGTGTAGCGTGTAGAGTGTAGGGTGTAGAGTATAGCGTGTAGCGTGTAGGGTGTAGGGTGTAGAGTGTAGAGTGTAGCATGTAGCGTGTAGCGTGTAGAGTGTAGCGTGTAGCGTGTAGAGTGTAGGGTGTAGCGTGTAGCGTGTAGCGTGTAGAGTGTAGGGTGTAGAGTGTAGCGTGTAGCGTGTAGAGTGTAGAGTGTAGCGTGTAGGGTGTAGAGTGTAGCGTGTAGCGTTTAGGGTGTAGGGTGTAGAGTGTAGCGTGTAGCGTGTAGAGTGTACGGTGTAGAGTGTAGGGTGTAGCGTGTAGGGTGTAGAGTGTAGCGTGTAGCGTGTAGCGTGTAGGGTTAAGCTACACACTACACACTAAACACAAAAAGAAAAGGATATGCAAACCAATGGGATCCACGTTAAATAGTCAATTTTATTGTACAAAAATAGTAATCCACAAACAGAACCAGGCAAAACATACATTTAAAAACATTTAAAACACTAGTATGGCTGAATAGGCCATAAGTAATTTTACCCGAGGGAATGAAGGAAGCTAATACTTTACAGCATATGTGAGACAGGAGAAATAACCAGAGAGAAAAAATTGCTAGGTATGCGGGTACACCAATCTTAGTCAAATCTACATATAAGAAGCCTATTGTTTACTGCCAACTGTGACCCCCTGAGTACTATGACAGGAAACATATACTCCAGCCTAGTATCTGGAAGAAATACATCATGGATCCTATTTTGTTCAACACAGCATGCGTGCGCACAGTTGGTAAGCAAATGAAAGCAGACCCCTATAGAAAGGTAATCAGGGAAATAGGTATGCTGCAGTACTACAAAATCCTAGTTATTTGGATAAATGTATGCATACAGACGCCTTGTGGAAATACAAAGAATCAGGATCCATTGTCCTAAGGCTTGGAAAAATGCCAGGCCATGCATGAAGTAAATAGGTGTAATTCCATAGCAGTTGTAAAGATAAGTTACCCAAGTCCTGTCCCTCGGGAAAAAAACAAAGGAAGCCCTTTACCCCACGCGTATCGACGCTACTCAAGCGTCTTCATCAGAGGAAAAAGTGACACCCTACACGCTACATGCTACACTCTACACTCTACACGCTACACTCTACACCCTACACGCTACACCCTACACTCTACACGCTACATGCTACACTCTACACCCTACACAATACACGCTACATGCTACACTCTACACGCTACACGCTACACGCTACACCCTACACGCTACACGTTACACTCTACACCCTACACCCTACACTCTACACCCTACACCCTACTCTCTACACTCTACACTCTACACCCTACACGCTACACTCTACAACCTACACCCTACACGCTACACGCTACACTCTACACGCTAAACGCTACAGCTTATACCCTACACTCTACACCGTACACCCTACATGCTACACTCTACACCCTACACGCTACACCCTACACCCTACACCCTACATGCTACACCCTACACTCTACACCCTACACCCTACACGCTACACCCTACGCCCTGCACGCCACACACTACACTCTACACGCTACACCCTACACACTACACTGTACACCCTACACCCTACACGCTACACGCTACACTCTACACCCTACACCCTACACGCTATACGCTACACTCTACACCTGCACGCTACACGCTACACCCTACACGCTACACTCTACACCCTACACGCTACACCCTACACTCTACATCCTACACCCTACACACTACACGCTACTCGCTACACTCTACACCCTACACGCTACTCTACACTCTACTCCCTACTCTCTACACGCTACACTCTATACCCTACACTCTACACGCTACGCGCTACACGCTACACACTACACACTACACGCTACACTTTACACTCTACACGCTACACACTACACGCTACACGCTACACTCTACACCCTACACCCTACTCTACATGCTACACGCTACACGGTACATGATACATGCTACACCCTACTCGCTACACGCTACACCCTACACGCTACACGCTACACTCCACACCCTACACGCTACACCCTACACCCTTCTCCCTACACTCTACACGCTACACGCTACACCCTACACCCTACACTGTACACCCTACACCCTACACGCTACACTCTACACTCTGCTCCCTACCCTCTACACGCTACACTCTATACCCTACACTCTACACGCTACGCGCTACACGCTACACACTACACGCTACACCCTACACGCTACACTTTACACTCTACACGCTACACTCCACACCCTACACCCTACACCCTACTCTACATGCTACACGCTACACGCTACATGCTACACCCTACACGCTTCACCCTACACCCTACACGCTACACGCTACACGCTACACTCTACACCCTACACTCTACACCCTACACGCTACACGCTACACTCTACACGCTAAACGCTACAGCTTATACCCTACACTCTACACCGTACACCCTACACGCTACACTCTACACCCTACACGCTACACCCTACACCCTACACCCTACATGCTACACCCTACACTCTACACCCTACACCCTACACGCTACACTCTACACCCTACACCCTACTCTACATGCTACACGCTACACAGTACATGATACACGCTACACCCTACACGCTACACGCTACACCCTACACGCTACACGCTACACGCTACACTCTACACCCTACACGCTACACCCTACACCCTACTCCCTACACTCTACATGCTACACGCTACACCCTACACTGTACACCCTACACTCTGCACGCTACACTCTACACTCTGCTCCCTACTCTCTACACGCTACACTCTATACCCTACACTCTACACGCTACGCGCTACACGCTACACACTACACGCTACACCCTACACGCTACACTTTACACTCTACACGCTACACTCCACACTCTACACACTACACTCTACACCCTACACCCTACACCCTACTCTACATGCTACACGCTACACGCTACATGCTACACCCTACACGCTTCACCCTACACCCTACACGCTACACGCTACACGCTACACTCTACACCCTACACTCTACACCCTACACGCTACACGCTACACGCTACACTCTACACGCTAAACGCTACAGCTTATACCCTACACTCTACACCGTACACCCTACACGCTACACTCTACACCCTGCACGCTACACCCTACACCCTACACCCTACATGCTACACCCTACACTCTACACCCTACACCCTACATGCTACACTCTACACCCTACACCCTACTCTACATGCTACACGCTACACGGTACATGATACACGCTACACCCTACACGCTACACGCTACACCCTACACACTACACGCTACACGCTACAATCTACACCCTACACGCTACACCCTACACCCTACTCCCTACACTCTACACGCTACACGCTACACCCTACACCCTACACTGTACACCCTACACCCTGCACGCTACACTCTACACTCTGCTCCCTACTCTCTACACGCTACACTCTATACCCTACACTCTACACGCTACGCGCTACACGCTACACACTACACGCTACACCCTACACGCTACACTTTACACTCTACACGCTACACTCTACACTCTACACACTACACTCTACACCCTACACCCTACACCCTACTCTACATGCTACACGCTACACGCTACATGCTACACCCTACACGCTACACCCTACACCCTACACGCTACACGCTACACGCTACACGCTACACTCTACACCCTACACTCTACACCCTACACGCTACACGCTACACGCTACACTCTACACGCTAAACGCTACAGCTTATACCCTACACTCTACACCGTACACCCTACACGCTACACTCTACACCCTACACGCTACACCCTACACCCTACACCCTACATGCTACACCCTACACTCTACACCCTACACCCTACACGCTACACCCTACGCCCTGCACGCCACACACTACACGCTACACCCTACACACTACACTCTACACGCTACACTCTACACGCTACATGCTACACCCTACACTCTACACCCTACACGCTATACGCTACACTCTACACACTGCACGCTACACGCTACACGCTACACCCTACACGCTACACTCTACACCCTACACGCTACACTCTACATGCTACACGCTACACGCTACATGCTACACGCTACACCCTACACGCTACACTCTACACCCTACACCCTACCCCCTACACGCTACACTCTTCACCCTACACGCTACACCCTACACTCTACACCCTACACGCTACTCGCTACACTCTACACGCTACACGCTACACTCTACACTCTACACGCTACACGCTACACTCTACACCCTACACGCAACACGCTACACTCTACACCCTACACGCTACACTCTGCATGCTACACGCTACACCCTACACCCTACACGCTACACTCTACACGCTACACGCTACACTCTACACCATACACGCTACACCCTACACTCTACACCCTACACCCTACACGCTATACCCGACACCCTACACCCTACATGCTTCACTCTACACGCTACACTCTACACTCTACACCCTACACGCTACATGCTACACTCTACACGCTACACTCTACACCCTACACGCTACACCCTACACCCTACACGCTATACGCTACACTCTACACCCTACACCCTACACTCTACACCCTACACGCTACACGCTACACTCTACACCCTACACCCTACACACGCTACACGCTACACCCTACACTCTACACGCTACATGCTACACTCTACACCCTACACGATACATGCTACACCCTACACGCTACAGCCTACACGCTACACGCTACACTCTACACCCTACAAGCTACACGCTACACGCTACACCCTACACTCTACACCCTACACCGTACACGCTACACGCTACACTCTACACGCTACACCCTTCACTCTACACCCTACACCCTACATGCTACACTCTACACCCTACACGGTACACCCTACAATCTACATGCTACATGCTACACTCTACACTCTACACCCTACACGCTACATGCTACACTCTACACCCTACACGCTACACTCTACACCCTACACGCTACATGCTACACTCTACACCATACACCCTACACGCTACATGCTACACGCTACACTCTACACCCTACACGCTACACGCTAGGGTGTAGAGTGTAATATGTAGCGTGTAGTTTGTAGCGTTTAGCTTGTAGGGTGTAGCGTGTAGCATGTAGGGTGTAGAGTGTAGCGTGTAGCGTGTAGCATGTAGGGTGTAGGGTGTAGAGTGTAGAGTGTAGCGTGTAGGGTGTAGAGTGCAGGGTGTAGGATGTAGAGTGTAGGGTTTAGAGTGTAATTTGTAGCGTGTAGGGTGTAGCGTGTAGCATGTAGGGTGTAGGTTGTGGAGTGTAGGGTGTAGCGTGTAGGGTGTAGAGTGTAGCGTGTAGCGTGTAGGGTGTAGAGTGTAGGGTGTAGCGTGTAGGGTGTAGAGTGTAGCGTGTAGGGTGTAGCGTGTAGCGTGCAGGGTGTAGAGTGTAGCGTATAGCGTGTAGGGTGTAGAGTGTAGGGTGTAGCGTGTAGGGTGTAGAGTGTAGGGTGTAGCGTGTAGGGTGTAGAGTGTAGCGTGTAGCGTGTAGGGTGTAGGGTGTAGGGTGTAGCGTGTAGGGTGTAGCATGTAGCGTGTAGCGTGTAGCATGTAGAGTAGGGTGTAGGGTGTAGAGTGTAGTGTGTAGAGTGTAGAGTGTAGCGTGTAGAGTGTAAAGTGTAGCGTGTAGGGTGTAGCGTGTAGTGTGTAGCGTGTAGCGCGTAGCGTGTAGAGTGTAGGGTATAGAGTGTAGCGTGTAGAGAGTAGGGAGCAGAGTGTAGAGTGTAGCGTGCAGGGTGTAGGGTGTACAGTGTAGGGTGTAGGGTGTAGCGTGTAGCGTGTAGAGTGTAGGGAGTAGGGTGTAGGGTGTAGCGTGTAGGGTGTAGAGTGTAGCGTGTAGTGTGTAGCGTGTAGGGTGTAGCGTGTAGGGTGTAGCGTGTATCATGTACCGTGTAGCATGTAGAGTAGGGTGTAGGGTGTAGAGTGTAGCGTGTAGGGTGTAGGGTGTAGAGTGTAGGGTGTAGCATGTAGGGTGTAGGTTGTAGGGTGTAGCGTGTAGGGTGTAGAGTGTAGCGTGTAGGGTGTACGGTGTAGAGTGTAGGGTATAAGCTGTAGCGTTTAGCGTGTAGAGTGTAGCGTGTAGCGTGTAGCGTGTAGAGTGTAGGGTGTAGAGTGTAGCGTGTAGCGTGTAGCGTGTAGGGTGTAGGGTGAAGCGTGTAGGGTGTAGCATGTAGCGTGTAGCGTGTAGCATGTAGAGTAGGGTGTAGGGTGTAGGGTGTAGAGTGTAGTGTGTAGAATGTGGATTGTAGCGTGTAGAGTGTAAAGTGTAGCGTGTAGGGTGTAGCGTGTAGTGTGTAGCGTGTAGCGCGTAGCGTGTAGAGTGTAGGGTATAGAGTGTAGCGTGTAGAGAGTAGGGAGCAGAGTGTAGTGTAGCGTGTAGGGTGTAGGGTGTACAGTGTAGGGTGTAGGGTGTAGCGTGTAGCGTGTAGGGTGTAGGGTGTAGGGTGTAGCATGTAGTGTGTAGCGTGTAGCGTGCAGGGTGTAGGGTGTAAAGTGTAGGGTGTAGGGTGTAGAGTGTAACGTGTAGCGTGTAGGGTGTAGCATGTAGCGTGTAGGGTGTAGGGTGTAGAGTGTAGGGTGTAGCGTGTAGGGTGTAGCGTGTAGCGTGTAGGGTGTAGGGTGTAGAGTGTAGGGTGTAGCGTGTAGGGTGTAGCGTGTATCGTGTAGCGTGTAGAGTGTAGCGTCTAGCGTATAGGGTGTAGCGTGTAGCGTGTAGATTGTAGCGTGTAGGGTGTAGGGTGTAGGGTGTAGCGTGTAGCGTGTAGGGTGTAGAGTGTAGCGTGTAGTGTGTAGGGTGTAGGGTGTAGAGTGCAGAGTGTAGGGTGTAGAGTGTAGCGTGTATAGTGTAGGGTGTAGAGTGTAGGGTGTAGAGTGTAACGTGTAGTGTGTAGGGTGTAGCGTGTAGCGTGTAGGGTGTAGCGTGTAGCGTGTAGGGTGCAGGGTGTAGAGTGTAACATGTAGCGTGTAGGGTGTAGCGTGTAGCGTGTATGGTGTAGCGTGTAGCGTGTAGTGTGTAGCGTGTAGGGTGTAGGGTGTAGAGTGTAGAGTGTAGGGTGTAGGGTGTAGAGTGCAGAGTGTAGGGTGTAGAGTGTAGCGTGTAGAGTGTAGGGTGTAGAGTGTAGGGTGTAGAGTGTAACGTGTAGTGTGTAGGGTGTAGCGTGTAGGGTGTAGCGTGTAGCGTGTAGGGAGCAGGGTGTAGAGTGTAGCGTGTAGGGTGTAGAGTGTAACGTGTAGCGTGTAGGGTGTAGTGTGTAGGGTGTAGGGTGTAGAGTGTAACGTGTAGCGTGTAGGGTGTAGCGTGTAGCGTGTAGGGTGTAGGGTGTAGAGTGTAGCGTGTTGCATGTAGGGTGTAGAGTGTAGCGTGTAGAGTGTAGCGTGTAGCGTGTAGCGTGTAGAGTGTAGCGTGTAGGGTGTAGAGTATAGTGTGTAGCGTGTAGGGTGTATGGTGTAGAGTGTAGAGTGTAGCATGTAGCGTGTAGCGTGTAGAGTGTAGCGTGTAGGGTGTAGAGTGTAGGGTGTTGCATGTAGGGTGTACAGTGTAGCGTGTAGCGTGTAGAGTGTAGGGTGTAGAGTGTAGCGTGTAGCGTGTAGAGTGTAGGGTGTAGAGTGTAGCATGTTGCGTGTGGAGTGTAGCGTGTAGCGTGTAGGTTGTAGAGTGTAGCGTGTAGCGTGTAGGGTGTAGGGTGTAGCGTGTAGCGTGTAGAGTGTAGAGTGTAGCGTGTAGCATGTAGAGTTTAGAGTGTAGCGTGTAGGGTGTAGAGTGTAGCGCGTAGCGTGTAGGGTGTAGGGTGTAGAGTGTAGCTTGTAGCGTGCAGTGTACGGTGTAGAGTGTAGGGTGTAGCGTGTAGGGTGTAGAGTGTAGCGTGTAGCGTGTAGCGTGTAGGGTGTAGGGTGTAGATTGTAGCGTGTAGGGTGCAGGGTGTAGAGTGTAGCGTGTAGGGTGTAGTGTAACGTGTAGCGTGTGGGGTGTAGCGTGTAGCGTGTAGGGTGTAGGGTGTAGAGTGTAACGTGTAGCGTGTAGGGTGTAGCGTGTAGCGTGTAGGGTGTAGCGTGTAGCGTGTAGTGTGTAGCGTGTAGAGTGTAGGGTGTAGAGTGTAGCGTGTAGGGTGTAGCATGTAGCGTGTAGGGTGTAGGGTGTAGAGTGTAGAGTGTAGCGTTTAGGGTGAAGCATGTAGGGTGTAGGGTGTCGGGTATAGCGTGTAGGGTGTAGCGTGTATGGTGTAGAGTGTAGCGTGTAGCGTGCAGAGTATAGCGTGTAGGGTGTAGCGTGTAGCGTGCAGAGTGTAGCGTGTAGGGTATAGAGTGTAGCGTGTTGCGTGTAGGGTGTAGAGTGTAGCGTGTAGCGTGTAGAGTGTAGAGTGTAGCGTGTAGCGTGTAGAGTGTAGGGTGTAGAGTATAGCGTGTAGCGTGTAGGGTGTAGGGTGTAGAGTGTAGAGTGTAGCATGTAGCGTGTAGCGTGTAGAGTGTAGCGTGTAGCGTGTAGAGTGTAGGGTGTAGCGTGTAGCGTGTAGCGTGTAGAGTGTAGGGTGTAGAGTGTAGCGTGTAGCGTGTAGAGTGTAGAGTGTAGCGTGTAGGGTGTAGAGTGTAGCGTGTAGCGTTTAGGGTGTAGGGTGTAGAGTGTAGCGTGTAGCGTGTAGAGTGTACGGTGTAGAGTGTAGGGTGTAGCGTGTAGGGTGTAGAGTGTAGCGTGTAGCGTGTAGCGTGTAGGGTTAAGCTACACACTACACACTAAACACAAAAAGAAAAGGATATGCAAACCAATGGGATCCACGTTAAATAGTCAATTTTATTGTACAAAAATAGTAATCCACAAACAGAACCAGGCAAAACATACATTTAAAAACATTTAAAACACTAGTATGGCTGAATAGGCCATAAGTAATTTTACCCGAGGGAATGAAGGAAGCTAATACTTTACAGCATATGTGAGACAGGAGAAATAACCAGAGAGAAAAAATTGCTAGGTATGCGGGTACACCAATCTTAGTCAAATCTACATATAAGAAGCCTATTGTTTACTGCCAACTGTGACCCCCTGAGTACTATGACAGGAAACATATACTCCAGCCTAGTATCTGGAAGAAATACATCATGGATCCTATTTTGTTCAACACAGCATGCGTGCGCACAGTTGGTAAGCAAATGAAAGCAGACCCCTATAGAAAGGTAATCAGGGAAATAGGTATGCTGCAGTACTACAAAATCCTAGTTATTTGGATAAATGTATGCATACAGACGCCTTGTGGAAATACAAAGAATCAGGATCCATTGTCCTAAGGCTTGGAAAAATGCCAGGCCATGCATGAAGTAAATAGGTGTAATTCCATAGCAGTTGTAAAGATAAGTTACCCAAGTCCTGTCCCTCGGGAAAAAAACAAAGGAAGCCCTTTACCCCACGCGTATCGACGCTACTCAAGCGTCTTCATCAGAGGAAAAAGTGACACCCTACACGCTACATGCTACACTCTACACTCTACACGCTACACTCTACACCCTACACGCTACACCCTACAATCTACACGCTACATGCTACACTCTACACCCTACACAATACACGCTACTTGCTACACCCTACATGCTACACTCTACACGCTACACGCTACACGCTACACCCTACACGCTACACGTTACACTCTACACCCTACACCCTACACTCTACACCCTACACCCTACTCTCTACACTCTACACTCTACACCCTACACGCTACACTCTACAACCTACACCCTACACGCTACACGCTACACTCTACACGCTAAACGCTACAGCTTATACCCTACACTCTACACCGTACACCCTACATGCTACACTCTACACCCTACACGCTACACCCTACACCCTACACCCTACATGCTACACCCTACACTCTACACCCTACACCCTACACGCTACACCCTACGCCCTGCACGCCACACACTACACTCTACACGCTACACCCTACACCCTACACTGTACACCCTACACCCTACACGCTACACGCTACACTCTACACCCTACACCCTACACGCTATACGCTACACTCTACACCTGCACGCTACACGCTACACCCTACACGCTACACCCTACACTCTACATCCTACACCCTACACACTACACGCTACTCGCTACACTCTACACCCTACACGCTACACTCTACACTCTACTCCCTACTCTCTACACGCTACACTCTATACCCTACACTCTACACGCTACGCGCTACACGCTACACACTACACACTACACGCTACAATTTACACTCTACACGCTACACACTACACGCTACACGCTACACTCTACACCCTACACCCTACTCTACATGCTACACGCTACACGGTACATGATACACGCTACACCCTACTCGCTACACGCTACACCCTACACGCTACACGCTACACTCCACACCCTACACGCTACACCCTACACCCTTCTCCCTACACTCTACACGCTACACGCTACACCCTACACCCTACACTGTACACCCTACACCCTACACGCTACACTCTACACTCTGCTCCCTACCCTCTACACGCTACACTCTATACCCTACACTCTACACGCTACGCGCTACACGCTACACACTACACGCTACACCCTACACGCTACACTTTACACTACACGCTACACTCCACACCCTACACCCTACACCCTACTCTACATGCTACACGCTACACGCTACATGCTACACCCTACACGCTTCACCCTACACCCTACACGCTACACGCTACACGCTACACTCTACACCCTACACTCTACACCCTACACGCTACACGCTACACTCTACACGCTAAACGCTACAGCTTATACCCTACACTCTACACCGTACACCCTACACGCTACACTCTACACCCTACACGCTACACCCTACACCCTACACCCTACATGCTACACCCTACACTCTACACCCTACACCCTACACGCTACACTCTACACCCTACACCCTACTCTACATGCTACACGCTACACAGTACATGATACACGCTACACCCTACACGCTGCACGCTACACCCTACACGCTACACGCTACACGCTACACTCTACACCCTACACGCTACACCCTACACCCTACTCCCTACACTCTACATGCTACACGCTACACCCTACACCCTACACTGTACACCCTACACTCTGCACGCTACACTCTACACTCTGCTCCCTACTCTCTACACGCTACACTCTATACCCTACACTTTACACGCTACGCGCTACACGCTACACACTACACGCTACACCCTACACGCTACACTTTACACTCTACACGCTACACTCCACACTCTACACACTACACTCTACACCCTACACCCTACACCCTACTCTACATGCTACACGCTACACGCTACATGCTACACCCTACACGCTTCACCCTACACCCTACACGCTACACGCTACACGCTACACTCTACACCCTACACTCTACACCCTACACGCTACACGCTACACGCTACACTCTACACGCTAAACGCTACAGCTTATACCCTACACTCTACACCGTACACCCTACACGCTACACTCTACACCCTGCACGCTACACCCTACACCCTACACCCTACATGCTACACCCTACACTCTACACCCTACACCCTACATGCTACACTCTACACCCTACACCCTACTCTACATGCTACACGCTACACGGTACATGATACACGCTACACCCTACACGCTACACGCTACACCCTACACACTACACGCTACACGCTACAATCTACACCCTACACGCTACACCCTACACCCTACTCCCTACACTCTACACGCTACACGCTACACCCTACACCCTACACTGTACACCCTACACCCTGCACGCTACACTCTACACTCTGCTCCCTACTCTCTACACGCTACACTCTATACCCTACACTCTACACGCTACGCGCTACACGCTACACACTACACGCTACACACTACACGCTACACTTTACACTCTACACGCTACACTCTACACTCTACACACTACACTCTACACCCTACACCCTACACCCTACTCTACATGCTACACGCTACACGCTACATGCTACACCCTACACGCTACACCCTACACCCTACACGCTACACGCTACACGCTACACGCTACACTCTACACCCTACACTCTACACCCTACACGCTACACGCTACACGCTACACTCTACACGCTAAACGCTACAGCTTATACCCTACACTCTACACCGTACACCCTACATGCTACACTCTACACCCTACACGCTACACCCTACACCCTACACCCTACATGCTACACCCTACACTCTACACCCTACACCCTACACGCTACACCCTACGCCCTGCACGCCACACACTACACTCTACACGCTACACCCTACACACTACACTCTACACACTACACTCTACACGCTACATGCTACACCCTACACTCTACACCCTACACGCTATACGCTACACTCTACACACTGCACGCTACACGCTACACGCTACACCCTACACGCTACACTCTACACCCTACACGCTACACTCTACATGCTACACGCTACACGCTACATGCTACACGCTACACCCTACACGCTACACTCTACACCCTACACCCTACCCCCTACACGCTACACTCTTCAACCTACACGCTACACCCTACACTCTACACCCTACACGCTACTCGCTACACTCTACACGCTACACTCTACACTCTACACGCTACACGCTACACTCTACACCCTACACGCAACACGCTACACTCTACACCCTACACGCTACACTCTGCATGCTACACGCTACACCCTACACCCTACACGCTACACTCTACACGCTACACGCTACACTCTACACCATACACGCTACACCCTACACTCTACACCCTACACCCTACACGCTATACCCGACACCCTACACCCTACATGCTTCACTCTACACGCTACACTCTACACTCTACACCCTACACGCTACATGCTACACTCTACACGCTACACTCTACACCCTACACGCTACACTCTACATCCTACACCCTACACGCTATACGCTACACTCTACACCCTACACCCTACACTCTACACCCTACACGCTACACGCTACACTCTACACCCTACACCCTACACACGCTACACGCTACACCCTACACTCTACACGCTACATGCTACACTCTACACCCTACACGATACATGCTACACCCTACACGCTACAGCCTACACGCTACACGCTACACTCTACACCCTACAAGCTACACACTACACGCTACACCCTACACTCTACACCCTACACCGTACACGCTACACGCTACACTCTACACGCTACACCCTTCACTCTACACCCTACACCCTACATGCTACACTCTACACCCTACACGGTACACCCTACAATCTACATGCTACATGCTACACTCTACACTCTACACCCTACACGCTACATGCTACACTCTACACCCTACACGCTACACTCTACACCCTACACGCTACATGCTACACTCTACACCATACACCCTACACGCTACATGCTACACGCTACACTCTACACCCTACACGCTACACGCTAGGGTGTAGAGTGTAATATGTAGCATGTAGTTTGTAGCGTTTAGCTTGTAGGGTGTAGCGTGTAGCGTGTAGGGTGTAGAGTTTAGCGTGTAGCGTGTAGCATGTAGGGTGTAGGGTGTAGAGTGTAGAGTGTAGCGTGTAGGGTGTAGAGTGCAGGGTGTAGGATGTAGAGTGTAGGGTTTAGAGTGTAATTTGTAGCATGTAGGGTGTAGCGTGTAGCATGTAGGGTGTAGGTTGTGGAGTGTAGGGTGTAGCGTGTAGGGTGTAGAGTGTAGCGTGTAGCGTGTAGGGTGTAGAGTGTAGGGTGTAGCGTGTAGGGTGTAGAGTGTAGCGTGTAGGGTGTAGCGTGTAGCGTGCAGGGTGTAGAGTGTAGCGTATAGCGTGTAGGGTGTAGAGTGTAGGGTGTAGCGTGTAGGGTGTAGAGTGTAGGGTGTAGCGTGTAGGGTGTAGAGTGTAGCGTGTAGCGTGTAGGGTGTAGGGTGTAGGGTGTAGCGTGTAGGGTGTAGCATGTAGCGTGTAGCGTGTAGCATGTAGAGTAGGGTGTAGGGTGTAGAGTGTAGTGTGTAGAGTGTAGAGTGTAGCGTGTAGAGTGTAAAGTGTAGCGTGTAGGGTGTAGCGTGTAGTGTGTAGCGTGTAGCGCGTAGCGTGTAGAGTGTAGGGTATAGAGTGTAGCGTGTAGAGAGTAGGGAGCAGAGTGTAGAGTGTAGCGTGCAGGGTGTAGGGTGTACAGTGTAGGGTGTAGGGTGTAGCGTGTAGCGTGTAGAGTGTAGGGAGTAGGGTGTAGGGTGTAGCGTGTAGGGTGTAGAGTGTAGCGTGTAGTGTGTAGCGTGTAGGGTGTAGCGTGTAGGGTGTAGCGTGTATCATGTACCGTGTAGCGTGTAGCATGTAGAGTAGGGTGTAGGGTGTAGAGTGTAGCGTGTAGGGTGTAGGGTGTAGAGTGTAGGGTGTAGCATGTAGGGTGTAGGGTGTAGGGTGTAGCGTGTAGGGTGTAGAGTGTAGCGTGTAGGGTGTACGGTGTAGAGTGTAGGGTATAAGCTGTAGCGTTTAGCGTGTAGAGTGTAGCGTGTAGCGTGTAGCGTGTAGGGTGTAGAGTGTAGGGTGTAGAGTGTAGCGTGTAGCGTGTAGCGTGTAGGGTGTAGGGTGAAGCGTGTAGGGTGTAGCATGTAGCGTGTAGCGTGTAGCATGTAGAGTAGGGTGTAGGGTGTAGGGTGTAGAGTGTAGTGTGTAGAATGTGGATTGTAGCGTGTAGAGTGTAAAGTGTAGCGTGTAGGGTGTAGCGTGTAGTGTGTAGCGTGTAGCGCGTAGCGTGTAGAGTGTAGGGTATAGAGTGTAGCGTGTAGAGTAGGGAGCAGAGTGTAGTGTAGCGTGTAGGGTGTAGGGTGTACAGTGTAGGGTGTAGGGTGTAGCGTGTAGCGTGTAGGGTGTAGGGTGTAGGGTGTAGCATGTAGTGTGTAGCGTGTAGCGTGCAGGGTGTAGGGTGTAAAGTGTAGGGTGTAGGGTGTAGAGTGTAACGTGTAGCGTGTAGGGTGTAGCGTGTAGCGTGTAGGGTGTAGGGTGTAGAGTGTAGGGTGTAGCGTGTAGGGTGTAGCGTGTATCGTGTAGCGTGTAGAGTGTAGCGTCTAGCGTATAGGGTGTAGCGTGTAGCGTGTAGATTGTAGCGTGTAGGGTGTAGGGTGTAGGGTGTAGCGTGTAGGGTGTAGAGTGTAGCGTGTAGTGTGTAGGGTGTAGGGTGTAGAGTGCAGAGTGTAGGGTGTAGAGTGTAGCGTGTATAGTGTAGGGTGTAGAGTGTAGGGTGTAGAGTGTAACGTGTAGTGTGTAGGGTGTAGCGTGTAGCGTGTAGGGTGTAGCGTGTAGCGTGTAGGGTGCAGGGTGTAGAGTGTAACATGTAGCGTGTAGGGTGTAGCGTGTAGCGTGTATGGTGTAGCGTGTAGCGTGTAGTGTGTAGCGTGTAGGGTGTAGGGTGTAGAGTGTAGAGTGTAGGGTGTAGGGTGTAGAGTGCAGAGTGTAGGGTGTAGAGTGTAGCGTGTAGAGTGTAGGGTGTAGAGTGTAGGGTGTAGAGTGTAACGTGTAGTGTGTAGGGTGTAGCGTGTAGCGTGTAGGGTGTAGCGTGTAGCGTGTAGGGAGCAGGGTGTAGAGTGTAGCGTGTAGGGTGTAGAGTGTAACGTGTAGCGTGTAGGGTGTAGTGTGTAGGGTGTAGGGTGTAGAGTGTAACGTGTAGCGTGTAGGGTGTAGCGTGTAGCGTGTAGGGTGTAGGGTGTAGAGTGTAGCGTGTTGCATGTAGGGTGTAGAGTGTAGCGTGTAGAGTGTAGCGTGTAGCGTGTAGCGTGTAGAGTGTAGCGTGTAGGGTGTAGAGTATAGTGTGTAGCGTGTAGGGTGTATGGTGTAGAGTGTAGAGTGTAGCATGTAGCGTGTAGCGTGTAGAGTGTAGCGTGTAGGGTGTAGAGTGTAGGGTGTTGCATGTAGGGTGTACAGTGTAGCGTGTAGCGTGTAGAGTGTAGGGTGTAGAGTGTAGCGTGTAGCGTGTAGAGTGTAGGGTGTAGAGTGTAGCATGTTGCGTGTGGAGTGTAGCGTGTAGCGTGTAGGTTGTAGAGTGTAGCGTGTAGCGTGTAGGGTGTAGGGTGTAGCGTGTAGCGTGTAGAGTGTAGAGTGTAGCGTGTAGCATGTAGAGTTTAGAGTGTAGCGTGTAGGGTGTAGAGTGTAGCGCGTAGCGTGTAGGGTGTAGGGTGTAGAGTGTAGCTTGTAGCGTGCAGTGTACGGTGTAGAGTGTAGGGTGTAGCGTGTAGGGTGTAGAGTGTAGCGTGTAGCGTGTAGCGTGTAGGGTGTAGGGTGTAGATTGTAGCGTGTAGGGTGCAGGGTGTAGAGTGTAGCGTGTAGGGTGTAGTGTAACGTGTAGCGTGTGGGGTGTAGCGTGTAGCGTGTAGGGTGTAGGGTGTAGAGTGTAACGTGTAGCGTGTAGGGTGTAGCGTGTAGCGTGTAGGGTGTAGCGTGTAGCGTGTAGTGTGTAGCGTGTAGAGTGTAGGGTGTAGAGTGTAGCGTGTAGGGTGTAGCATGTAGCGTGTAGGGTGTAGGGTGTAGAGTGTAGAGTGTAGCGTTTAGGGTGAAGCATGTAGGGTGTAGGGTGTCGGGTATAGCGTGTAGGGTGTAGCGTGTATGGTGTAGAGTGTAGCGTGTTGCGTGTAGGGTGTAGAGTGTAGCGTGTAGCGTGTAGAGTGTAGAGTGTAGCGTGTAGCGTGTAGAGTGTAGGGTGTAGAGTATAGCGTGTAGCGTGTAGGGTGTAGGGTGTAGAGTGTAGAGTGTAGCATGTAGCGTGTAGCGTGTAGAGTGTAGCGTGTAGCGTGTAGAGTGTAGGGTGTAGCGTGTAGCGTGTAGCGTGTAGAGTGTAGGGTGTAGAGTGTAGCGTGTAGCGTGTAGAGTGTAGAGTGTAGCGTGTAGGGTGTAGAGTGTAGCGTGTAGCGTTTAGGGTGTAGGGTGTAGAGTGTAGCGTGTAGCGTGTAGAGTGTACGGTGTAGAGTGTAGGGTGTAGCGTGTAGGGTGTAGAGTGTAGCGTGTAGCGTGTAGCGTGTAGGGTTAAGCTACACACTACACACTAAACACAAAAAGAAAAGGATATGCAAACCAATGGGATCCACGTTAAATAGTCAATTTTATTGTACAAAAATAGTAATCCACAAACAGAACCAGGCAAAACATACATTTAAAAACATTTAAAACACTAGTATGGCTGAATAGGCCATAAGTAATTTTACCCGAGGGAATGAAGGAAGCTAATACTTTACAGCATATGTGAGACAGGAGAAATAACCAGAGAGAAAAAATTGCTAGGTATGCGGGTACACCAATCTTAGTCAAATCTACATATAAGAAGCCTATTGTTTACTGCCAACTGTGACCCCCTGAGTACTATGACAGGAAACATATACTCCAGCCTAGTATCTGGAAGAAATACATCATGGATCCTATTTTGTTCAACACAGCATGCGTGCGCACAGTTGGTAAGCAAATGAAAGCAGACCCCTATAGAAAGGTAATCAGGGAAATAGGTATGCTGCAGTACTACAAAATCCTAGTTATTTGGATAAATGTATGCATACAGACGCCTTGTGGAAATACAAAGAATCAGGATCCATTGTCCTAAGGCTTGGAAAAATGCCAGGCCATGCATGAAGTAAATAGGTGTAATTCCATAGCAGTTGTAAAGATAAGTTACCCAAGTCCTGTCCCTCGGGAAAAAAACAAAGGAAGCCCTTTACCCCACGCGTATCGACGCTACTCAAGCGTCTTCATCAGAGGAAAAAGTGACACCCTACACGCTACATGCTACACTCTACACTCTACACGCTACACTCTACACCCTACACGCTACACCCTACAATCTACACGCTACATGCTACACTCTACACCCTACACAATACACGCTACTTGCTACACCCTACATGCTACACTCTACACGCTACACGCTACACGCTACACCCTACACGCTACACGTTACACTCTACACCCTACACCCTACACTCTACACCCTACACCCTACTCTCTACACTCTACACTCTACACCCTACACGCTACACTCTACAACCTACACCCTACACGCTACACGCTACACTCTACACGCTAAACGCTACAGCTTATACCCTACACTCTACACCGTACACCCTACATGCTACACTCTACACCCTACACGCTACACCCTACACCCTACACCCTACATGCTACACCCTACACTCTACACCCTACACCCTACACGCTACACCCTACGCCCTGCACGCCACACACTACACTCTACACGCTACACCCTACACCCTACACTGTACACCCTACACCCTACACGCTACACGCTACACTCTACACCCTACACCCTACACGCTATACGCTACACTCTACACCTGCACGCTACACGCTACACCCTACACGCTACACCCTACACTCTACATCCTACACCCTACACACTACACGCTACTCGCTACACTCTACACCCTACACGCTACACTCTACACTCTACTCCCTACTCTCTACACGCTACACTCTATACCCTACACTCTACACGCTACGCGCTACACGCTACACACTACACACTACACGCTACACTTTACACTCTACACGCTACACACTACACGCTACACGCTACACTCTACACCCTACACCCTACTCTACATGCTACACGCTACACGGTACATGATACACGCTACACCCTACTCGCTACACGCTACACCCTACACGCTACACCCTACACTCCACACCCTACACGCTACACCCTACACCCTTCTCCCTACACTCTACACGCTACACGCTACACCCTACACCCTACACTGTACACCCTACACCCTACACGCTACACTCTACACTCTGCTCCCTACCCTCTACACGCTACACTCTATACCCTACACTCTACACGCTACGCGCTACACGCTACACACTACACGCTACACCCTACACGCTACACTTTACACTCTACACGCTACACTCCACACCCTACACCCTACACCCTACTCTACATGCTACATGCTACACGCTACATGCTACACCCTACACGCTTCACCCTACACCCTACACGCTACACGCTACACGCTACACTCTACACCCTACACTCTACACCCTACACGCTACACGCTACACTCTACACGCTAAACGCTACAGCTTATACCCTACACTCTACACCGTACACCCTACACGCTACACTCTACACCCTACACGCTACACCCTACACCCTACACCCTACATGCTACACCCTACACTCTACACCCTACACCCTACACGCTACACTCTACACCCTACACCCTACTCTACATGCTACACGCTACACAGTACATGATACACGCTACACCCTACACGCTACACGCTACACCCTACACGCTACACGCTACACGCTACACTCTACACCCTACACGCTACACCCTACACCCTACTCCCTACACTCTACATGCTACACGCTACACCCTACACCCTACACTGTACACCCTACACTCTGCACGCTACACTCTACACTCTGCTCCCTACTCTCTACACGCTACACTCTATACCCTACACTCTACACGCTACGCGCTACACGCTACACACTACACGCTACACCCTACACGCTACACTTTACACTCTACACGCTACACTCCACACTCTACACACTACACTCTACACCCTACACCCTACACCCTACTCTACATGCTACACGCTACACGCTACATGCTACACCCTACACGCTTCACCCTACACCCTACACGCTACACGCTACACGCTACACTCTACACCCTACACTCTACACCCTACACGCTACACGCTACACGCTACACTCTACACGCTAAACGCTACAGCTTATACCCTACACTCTACACCGTACACCCTACACGCTACACTCTACACCCTGCACGCTACACCCTACACCCTACACCCTACATGCTACACCCTACACTCTACACCCTACACCCTACATGCTACACTCTACACCCTACACCCTACTCTACATGCTACACGCTACACGGTACATGATACACGCTACACCCTACACGCTACACGCTACACCCTACACACTACACGCTACACGCTACAATCTACACCCTACACGCTACACCCTACACCCTACTCCCTACACTCTACACGCTACACGCTACACCCTACACCCTACACTGTACACCCTACACCCTGCACGCTACACTCTACACTCTGCTCCCTACTCTCTACACGCTACACTCTATACCCTACACTCTACACGCTACGCGCTACACGCTACACACTACACGCTACACCCTACACGCTACACTTTACACTCCACGCTACACTCTACACTCTACACACTACACTCTACACCCTACACCCTACACCCTACTCTACATGCTACACGCTACACGCTACATGCTACACCCTACACGCTACACCCTACACCCTACACGCTACACGCTACACGCTACACGCTACACTCTACACCCTACACTCTACACCCTACACGCTACACGCTACACGCTACACTCTACACGCTAAACGCTACAGCTTATACCCTACACTCTACACCGTACACCCTACATGCTACACTCTACACCCTACACGCTACACCCTACACCCTACACCCTACATGCTACACCCTACACTCTACACCCTACACCCTACACGCTACACCCTACGCCCTGCACGCCACACACTACACTCTACATGCTACACCCTACACACTACACTCTACACACTACACTCTACACGCTACATGCTACACCCTACACTCTACACCCTACACGCTATACGCTACACTCTACACACTGCACGCTACACGCTACACGCTACACCCTACACGCTACACTCTACACCCTACACGCTACACTCTACATGCTACACGCTACACGCTACATGCTACACGCTACACCCTACACGCTACACTCTACACCCTACACCCTACCCCCTACACGCTACACTCTTCACCCTACACGCTACACCCTACACTCTACACCCTACACGCTACTCGCTACACTCTACACGCTACACGCTACACTCTACACTCTACACGCTACACGCTACACTCTACACCCTACACGCAACACGCTACACTCTACACCCTACACGCTACACTCTGCATGCTACACGCTACACCCTACACCCTACACGCTACACTCTACACGCTACACGCTACACTCTACACCATACACGCTACACCCTACACTCTACACCCTACACCCTACACGCTATACCCGACACCCTACACCCTACATGCTTCACTCTACACGCTACACTCTACACTCTACACCCTACACGCTACATGCTACACTCTACACGCTACACTCTACACCCTACACGCTACACTCTACATCCTACACCCTACACGCTATACGCTACACTCTACACCCTACACCCTACACTCTACACCCTACACGCTACACGCTACACTCTACACCCTACACCCTACACACGCTACACGCTACACCCTACACTCTACACGCTACATGCTACACTCTACACCCTACACGATACATGCTACACCCTACACGCTACAGCCTACACGCTACACGCTACACTCTACACCCTACAAGCTACACGCTACACGCTACACCCTACACTCTACACCCTACACCGTACACGCTACACGCTACACTCTACACGCTACACCCTTCACTCTACACCCTACACCCTACATGCTACACTCTACACCCTACACGGTACACCCTACAATCTACATGCTACATGCTACACTCTACACTCTACACCCTACACGCTACATGCTACACTCTACACCCTACACGCTACACTCTACACCCTACACGCTACATGCTACACTCTACACCATACACCCTACACGCTACATGCTACACGCTACACTCTACACCCTACACGCTACACGCTAGGGTGTAGAGTGTAATATGTAGCATGCAGTTTGTAGCGTTTAGCTTGTAGGGTGTAGCGTGTAGCGTGTAGGGTGTAGAGTTTAGCGTGTAGCGTGTAGCATGTAGGGTGTAGGGTGTAGAGTGTAGAGTGTAGAGTGTAGCGTGTAGGGTGTAGAGTGCAGGGTGTAGGATGTAGAGTGTAGGGTTTAGAGTGTAATTTGTAGCATGTAGGGTGTAGCGTGTAGCATGTAGGGTGTAGGTTGTGGAGTGTAGGGTGTAGCGTGTAGGGTGTAGAGTGTAGCGTGTAGCGTGTAGGGTGTAGAGTGTAGGGTGTAGCGTGTAGGGTGTAGAGTGTAGCGTGTAGGGTGTAGCGTGTAGCGTGCAGGGTGTAGAGTGTAGCGTATAGCGTGTAGGGTGTAGAGTGTAGGGTGTAGCGTGTAGGGTGTAGAGTGTAGGGTGTAGCGTGTAGGGTGTAGAGTGTAGCGTGTAGCGTGTAGGGTGTAGGGTGTAGGGTGTAGCGTGTAGGGTGTAGCATGTAGCGTGTAGCGTGTAGCATGTAGAGTAGGGTGTAGGGTGTAGAGTGTAGTGTGTAGAGTGTAGAGTGTAGCGTGTAGAGTGTAAAGTGTAGCGTGTAGGGTGTAGCGTGTAGTGTGTAGCGTGTAGCGCGTAGCGTGTAGAGTGTAGGGTATAGAGTGTAGCGTGTAGAGAGTAGGGAGCAGAGTGTAGAGTGTAGCGTGCAGGGTGTAGGGTGTACAGTGTAGGGTGTAGGGTGTAGCGTGTAGCGTGTAGAGTGTAGGGAGTAGGGTGTAGGGTGTAGCGTGTAGGGTGTAGAGTGTAGCGTGTAGTGTGTAGCGTGTAGGGTGTAGCGTGTAGGGTGTAGCGTGTATCATGTACCGTGTAGCGTGTAGCATGTAGAGTAGGGTGTAGGGTGTAGAGTGTAGCGTGTAGGGTGTAGGGTGTAGAGTGTAGGGTGTAGCATGTAGGGTGTAGGGTGTAGCGTGTAGGGTGTAGAGTGTAGCGTGTAGGGTGTACGGTGTAGAGTGTAGGGTATAAGCTGTAGCGTTTAGCGTGTAGAGTGTAGCGTGTAGCGTGTAGCGTGTAGGGTGTAGAGTGTAGGGTGTAGAGTGTAGCGTGTAGCGTGTAGCGTGTAGGGTGTAGGGTGAAGCGTGTAGGGTGTAGCATGTAGCGTGTAGCGTGTAGCATGTAGAGTAGGGTGTAGGGTGTAGGGTGTAGAGTGTAGTGTGTAGAATGTGGATTGTAGCGTGTAGAGTGTAAAGTGTAGCGTGTAGGGTGTAGCGTGTAGTGTGTAGCGTGTAGCGCGTAGCGTGTAGAGTGTAGGGTATAGAGTGTAGCGTGTAGAGAGTAGGGAGCAGAGTGTAGTGTAGCGTGTAGGGTGTAGGGTGTACAGTGTAGGGTGTAGGGTGTAGCGTGTAGCGTGTAGGGTGTAGGGTGTAGGGTGTAGCATGTAGTGTGTAGCGTGTAGCGTGTAGGGTGTAGGGTGTAAAGTGTAGGGTGTAGGGTGTAGAGTGTAACGTGTAGCGTGTAGGGTGTAGCATGTAGCGTGTAGGGTGTAGGGTGTAGAGTGTAGGGTGTAGCGTGTAGGGTGTAGCGTGTAGCGTGTAGGGTGTAGGGTGTAGAGTGTAGGGTGTAGCGTGTAGGGTGTAGCGTGTATCGTGTAGCGTGTAGAGTGTAGCGTCTAGCGTATAGGGTGTAGCGTGTAGCGTGTAGATTGTAGCGTGTAGGGTGTAGGGTGTAGGGTGTAGCGTGTAGCGTGTAGGGTGTAGAGTGTAGCGTGTAGTGTGTAGGGTGTAGGGTGTAGAGTGCAGAGTGTAGGGTGTAGAGTGTAGCGTGTAGAGTGTAGGGTGTAGAGTGTAGGGTGTAGAGTGTAACGTGTAGTGTGTAGGGTGTAGCGTGTAGCGTGTAGGGTGTAGCGTGTAGCGTGTAGGGTGCAGGGTGTAGAGTGTAACATGTAGCGTGTAGGGTGTAGCGTGTAGCGTGTATGGTGTAGCGTGTAGCGTGTAGTGTGTAGCGTGTAGGGTGTAGGGTGTAGAGTGTAGAGTGTAGGGTGTAGGGTGTAGAGTGCAGAGTGTAGGGTGTAGAGTGTAGCGTGTAGAGTGTAGGGTGTAGAGTGTAGGGTGTAGAGTGTAACGTGTAGTGTGTAGGGTGTAGCGTGTAGCGTGTAGGGTGTAGCGTGTAGCGTGTAGGGAGCAGGGTGTAGAGTGTAGCGTGTAGGGTGTAGAGTGTAACGTGTAGCGTGTAGGGTGTAGTGTGTAGGGTGTAGGGTGTAGAGTGTAACGTGTAGCGTGTAGGGTGTAGCGTGTAGTGTGTAGGGTGTAGGGTGTAGAGTGTAGCGTGTTGCATGTAGGGTGTAGAGTGTAGCGTGTAGAGTGTAGCGTGTAGCGTGTAGCGTGTAGAGTGTAGCGTGTAGGGTGTAGAGTATAGTGTGTAGCGTGTAGGGTGTATGGTGTAGAGTGTAGAGTGTAGCATGTAGCGTGTAGCGTGTAGAGTGTAGCGTGTAGGGTGTAGAGTGTAGCGTGTTGCATGTAGGGTGTACAGTGTAGCGTGTAGCGTGTAGAGTGTAGGGTGTAGAGTGTAGCGTGTAGCGTGTAGAGTGTAGGGTGTAGAGTGTAGCGTGTTGCGTGTGGAGTGTAGCGTGTAGCGTGTAGGTTGTAGAGTGTAGCGTGTAGCGTGTAGGGTGTAGGGTGTAGCGTGTAGCGTGTAGAGTGTAGAGTGTAGCGTGTAGCATGTAGAGTTTAGAGTGTAGCGTGTAGGGTGTAGAGTGTAGCGCGTAGCGTGTAGGGTGTAGGGTGTAGAGTGTAGCGTGTAGCGTGTAGTGTACGGTGTAGAGTGTAGGGTGTAGCGTGTAGGGTGTAGAGTGTAGCGTGTAGCGTGTAGCGTGTAGGGTGTAGGGTGTAGATTGTAGCGTGTAGGGTGCAGGGTGTAGAGTGTAGCGTGTAGGGTGTAGAGTGTAACGTGTAGCGTGTAGGGTGTAGCGTGTAGGGTGTAGGGTGTAGAGTGTAACGTGTAGCGTGTAGGGTGTAGCGTGTAGCGTGTAGGGTGTAGCGTGTAGCGTGTAGTGTGTAGCGTGTAGAGTGTAGGGTGTAGAGTGTAGCGTGTAGCGTGCAGAGTATAGCGTGTACGGTGTAGCGTGTAGCGTGCAGAGTGTAGCGTGTAGGGTATAGAGTGTAGCGTGTTGCGTGTAGGGTGTAGAGTGTAGCGTGTAGCGTGTAGAGTGTAGAGTGTAGCGTGTAGCGTGTAGAGTGTAGGGTGTAGAGTATAGCGTGTAGCGTGTAGGGTGTAGGGTGTAGAGTGTAGAGTGTAGCATGTAGCGTGTAGCGTGTAGAGTGTAGCGTGTAGCGTGTAGAGTGTAGGGTGTAGCGTGTAGCGTGTAGCGTGTAGAGTGTAGGGTGTAGAGTGTAGCGTGTAGCGTGTAGAGTGTAGAGTGTAGCGTGTAGGGTGTAGAGTGTAGCGTGTAGCGTTTAGGGTGTAGGGTGTAGAGTAGCGTGTAGCGTGTAGAGTGTACGGTGTAGAGTGTAGGGTGTAGCGTGTAGGGTGTAGAGTGTAGCGTGTAGCGTGTAGCGTGTAGGGTTAAGCTACACACTACACACTAAACACAAAAAGAAAAGGATATGCAAACCAATGGGATCCACGTTAAATAGTCAATTTTATTGTACAAAAATAGTAATCCACAAACAGAACCAGGCAAAACATACATTTAAAAACATTTAAAACACTAGTATGGCTGAATAGGCCATAAGTAATTTTACCCGAGGGAATGAAGGAAGCTAATACTTTACAGCATATGTGAGACAGGAGAAATAACCAGAGAGAAAAAATTGCTAGGTATGCGGGTACACCAATCTTAGTCAAATCTACATATAAGAAGCCTATTGTTTACTGCCAACTGTGACCCCCTGAGTACTATGACAGGAAACATACTCCAGCCTAGTATCTGGAAGAAATACATCATGGATCCTATTTTGTTCAACACAGCATGCGTGCGCACAGTTGGTAAGCAAATGAAAGCAGACCCCTATAGAAAGGTAATCAGGGAAATAGGTATGCTGCAGTACTACAAAATCCTAGTTATTTGGATAAATGTATGCATACAGACGCCTTGTGGAAATACAAAGAATCAGGATCCATTGTCCTAAGGCTTGGAAAAATGCCAGGCCATGCATGAAGTAAATAGGTGTAATTCCATAGCAGTTGTAAAGATAAGTTACCCAAGTCCTGTCCCTCGGGAAAAAAACAAAGGAAGCCCTGAACCCCACGCGTATCGACGCTACTCAAGCGTCTTCATCAGAGGAAAAATTGACACCCTACACGCTACACGCTACACTCTACACCCTACACAATACACGCTACTTGCTACACCCTACATGCTACACTCTACACGCTACACGCTACACGCTACACCCTACACGGTACACGCTACTTGCTACACCCTACATGCTACACTCTACACGCTACACGCTACACGCTACACCCTACACCCTACACCCTACACGCTACACGCTACACCCTACACCCTACACCCTACACGCTACAATCTACACGCTACACGCTACACACTATACGCTACACGCTAGATGCTACACTCTACACGCTACACGATACACGCTACACCCTACACGCTACATCCTACACTCTACACCCTACACCCTACACGCTACACGCTACACGCTACACCCTACACGCTACACCCTACACTCTACACCCTACACCCTACACGCTACACGCTACACGATACACCCTACACGCTGCACCCTACACTCTACACCCTACACGCTACACCCTACACGCTACACGCTACACGCTACACTCTACACGCTAAACGCTACAGCTTATACCCTACACTCTACACCGTACACCCTACATGCTACACTCTACACCCTACACGCTACACCCTACACCCTACACCCTACATGCTACACCCTACACTCTACACCCTACACGCTACACCCTATGCCCTGCACGCCACACACTAAACTCTACACGCTACACCCTACACCCTACACTGTACACCCTACACCCTACACGCTACACGCTACACTCTACACGCTACACCCTACACTCTACACCCTACACCCTACACGCTATACGCTACACTCTACACCCTGCACGCTACACGCTACACCCTACACGCTACACTCTACACCCTACACGCTACACCCTACACTCTACACCCTACACCCTACACACTACACGCTACTCGCTACACTCTACACCCTACATGCTACACTCTACACTCTACTCCCTACTCTCTACACGCTACGCGCTACACGCTACACACTACACACTACACGCTACACTTTACACTCGACACGCTACACACTACACGCTACACGCTACACTCTACACCCTACACCCTACTCTACATGCTACACGCTACACGGTACATGATACACGCTACACCCTACACGCTACACGCTACACCCTACACGCTACACGCTACACTCCACACCCTACACGCTACACCCTACACCCTACTCCCTACACTCTACACGCTACACGCTACACCCTACACCCTACACTGTACACCCTACACCCTACATGCTACACTCTACACTCTGCTCCCTACTCTCTACACGCTACACTCTATACCCTACACTCTACACGCTACGCGCTACACGCTACACACTACACACTACACCCTACACGCTACACTTTACACTCTACACGCTACACTCCACACTCTACACACTACACTCTACACCCTACACCCTACACCCTACTCTACATGCTACACGCTACACGCTACATGCTACACCCTACACGCTTCACCCTACACCCTACACGCTACACGCTACACGCTACACTCTACACCCTACACTCTACACCCTACACGCTACACGCTACACTCTACACGCTAAACGCTACAGCTTATACCCTACACTCTACACCGTACACCCTACACGCTACACTCTACACCCTGCACGCTACACCCTACACCCTACACCCTACATGCTACACCCTACACTCTACACCCTACACCCTACATGCTACACTCTACACCCTACACCCTACTCTACATGCTACACGCTACACGGTACATGATACACGCTACACCCTACACGCTACACGCTACACCCTACACGCTACACGCTACAATCTACACCCTACACGCTACACCCTACACCCTACTCCCTACACTCTACACGCTACACGCTACACCCTACACCCTACACTGTACACCCTACACCCTGCACGCTACACTCTACACTCTGCACCCTACACCCTACACGCTACACCCTACGCCCTGCACGCCACACACTACACTCTACACGCTACACCCTACACACTACACTCTACACGCTACACGCTACACGCTACACTGTACACCCTACACCCTGCACGCTACACTCTACACTCTGCTCCCTACTCTCTACACGCTACACTCTATACCCTACACTCTACACGCTACGCGCTACACGCTACACACTACACGCTACACCCTACACGCTACACCATACACGCTACACCCTACACTCTACACCCTACACCCTACACGCTATACCCGACACCCTACACCCTACATGCTTCACCCTACACGCTACACTCTACACTCTACACCCTACACGCTACATGCTACACTCTACACGCTACACTCTACACCCTACACGCTACACTCTACATCCTACACCCTACACGCTATACGCTACACTCTACACCCTACACCCTACACTCTACACCCTACACGCTACACGCTACACTCTACACCCTACACCCTACACACGCTACACGCTACACCCTACACTCTACACGCTACATGCTACACTCTACACCCTACACGATACATGCTACACCCTACACGCTACAGCCTACACGCTACACGCTACACTCTACACCCTACAAGCTACACGCTACACGCTACACCCTACACTCTACACCCTACACCGTACACGCTACACGCTACACTCTACACGCTACACCCTTCACTCTACACCCTACACCCTACATGCTACACTCTACACCCTACACGGTACACCCTACAATCTACATGCTACATGCTACACTCTACACTCTACACCCTACACCCTACACGCTACATGCTACACTCTACACCCTACACGCTACACTCTACACCCTACACGCTACATGCTACACTCTACACCATACACCCTACACGCTACATGCTACACGCTACACTCTACACCCTACACGCTACACGCTAGGGTGTAGAGTGTAATATGTAGCGTGTAGTTTGTAGCGTTTAGCTTGTAGGGTGTAGCGTGTAGCGTGTAGGGTGTAGAGTGTAGCGTGTAGCGTGTAGCATGTAGGGTGTAGGGTGTAGAGTGTAGAGTGTAGCGTGTAGGGTGTAGAGTGTAGGGTGTAGGATGTAGAGTGTAGGGTTTAGAGTGTAATTTGTAGCGTGTAGGGTGTAGCGTGTAGCATGTAGGGTGTGGAGTGTAGGGTGTAGCGTGTAGGGTGTAGAGTGTAGCGTGTAGCGTGTAGGGTGTAGAGTGTAGGGTGTAGCGTGTAGGGTGTAGAGTGTAGCGTGTAGGGTGTAGCGTGTAGCGTGCAGGGTGTAGAGTGTAGCGTATAGCGTGTGGGGTGTAGAGTGTAGGGTGTAGCGTGTAGGGTGTAGAGTGTAGGGTGTAGCGTGTAGGGTGTAGAGTGTAGCGTGTAGCCTGTAGGGTGTAGGGTGTAGGGTGTAGCGTGTAGGGTGTAGAGTGTAGCGTGTAGCGTGTAGGGTGTAGGGTGTAGGGTGTAGCATGTAGTGTGTAGCGTGTAGCGTGTAGGGTGTAGCGTGTAGCATGTAGCGTGTAGCGTGTAGCATGTAGAGTGTAGGGTGTAGGGTGTAGCATGTAGAGTGTAGGGTGTAGGGTGTAGCGTGTAGAGTGTAGGGTATAGAGTGTTGCGTCTAGGGTGTAGAGTGTAGCGTGTAGCGTGTAGGGTGTAGAGTGTAGCGTGTAGGGTGTAGAATATAGCGTGTAGAGAGTAGGGTGTAGGGTGTAGAGTGTAGGGTGTAGGGTGTAACGTGTAGCGTGTAGGGTGTAGCATGTAGCGTGTAGGGTGTAGGGTGTAGAGTGTAGGGTGTAGCGTGTAGGGTGTAGCGTGTAGCGTGTAGGGTGTAGGGTGTAGAGTGTAGGGTGTAGCGTGTAGGGTGTAGCGTGTATCGTGTAGCGTGTAGAGTGTAGCGTCTAGCGTATAGGGTGTAGCGTGTAGCGTGTAGATTGTAGCGTGTAGGGTGTAGGGTGTAGGGTGTAGCGTGTAGCGTGTAGGGTGTAGAGTGTAGCGTGTAGCGTGTAGTGTGTAGGGTGTAGGGTGTAGAGTGCAGAGTGTAGGGTGTAGAGTGTAGCGTGTAGAGTGTAGGGTGTAGAGTGTAGGGTGTAGAGTGTAACGTGTAGTGTGTAGGGTGTAGCGTGTAGCGTGTAGGGTGTAGCGTGTAGCGTGTAGGGTGCAGGGTGTAGAGTGTAACATGTAGCGTGTAGGGTGTAGCGTGTAGCGTGTATGGTGTAGCGTGTAGCGTGTAGTGTGTAGCGTGTAGGGTGTAGGGAGCAGGGTGTAGAGTGTAAGCGTGTAGGGTGTAGAGTGTAACGTGTAGCGTGTAGGGTGTAGTGTGTAGGGTGTAGGGTGTAGAGTGTAACGTGTAGCGTGTAGGGTGTAGCGTGTAGCGTGTAGGGTGTAGGGTGTAGAGTGTAGAGTGTTGCATGTAGGGTGTAGAGTGTAGCGTGTAGAGTGTAGCGTGTAGCGTGTAGCGTGTAGAGTGTAGCGTGTAGGGTGTAGAGTATAGTGTGTAGCGTGTAGGGTGTATGGTGTAGAGTGTAGAGTGTAGCATGTAGCGTGTAGCGTGTAGAGTGTAGCGTGTAGGGTGTAGAGTGTAGCGTGTTGCATGTAGGGTGTGCAGTGTAGCGTGTAGCGTGTAGAGTGTAGGGTGTAGAGTGTAGCGTGTAGCGTGTAGAGTGTAGGGTGTAGAGTGTAGTGTGTTGTGTGTGGAGTGTAGCGTGTAGCGTGTAGGTTGTAGAGTGTAGCGTGTAGCGTGTAGGGTGTAGGGTGTAGCGTGTAGCGTGTAGAGTGTAGAGTGTAGCGTGTAGCATGTAGAGTTTAGAGTGTAGCGTGTAGGGTGTAGAGTGTAGCGCGTAGCGTGTAGGGTGTAGGGTGTAGAGTGTAGGGTGTAGCGTGTAGTGTACGGTGTAGAGTGTAGGGTGTAGCGTGTAGGGTGTAGAGTGTAGCGTGTAGCGTGTAGCGTGTAGGGTGTAGGGTGTAGATTGTAGCGTGTAGGGTGCAGGGTGTAGAGTGTAGCGTGTAGGGTGTAGAGGGTAACGTGTAGGGTGTAGCGTGTAGCGTGTAGGGTGTAGGGTGTAGAGTGTAACGTGTAGCGTGTAGGGTGTAGCGTGTAGCGTGTAGGGTGTAGCGTGTAGCGTGTAGTGTGTAGCGTGTAGAGTGTAGGGTGTAGAGTGTAGCGTGTAGGGTGTAGCATGTAGCGTGTAGGGTGTAGGGTGTAGAGTGTAGAGTGTAGCGTTTAGGGTGAAGCATGTAGGGTGTAGGGTGTCGGGTATAGCGTGTAGGGTGTAGGGTGTAGAGTGTAGGGTGTAGCGTGTATGGTGTAGAGTGTAGCGTGTAGCGTGCAGAGTATAGCGTGTAGGGTGTAGCGTGTAGAGTGTAGAGTGTAGCGTGTAGGGTGTAGAGTGTAGCGTGTAGCGTTTAGGGTGTAGGGTGTAGAGTGTAGCGTGTAGCGTGTAGAGTGTACGGTGTAGAGTGTAGGGTGTAGCGTTTAGGGTGTAGAGTGTAGCGTGTAGCGTGTAGGGTTAAGCTACACACTACACACTAAACACAAAAAGAAAAGGATATGCAAACCAATGGGATCCACGTTAAATAGTCAATTTTATTGTACAAAAATAGTAATCCACAAACAGAACCAGGCAAAACATACATTTAAAAACATTTAAAACACTAGTATGGCTGAATAGGCCATAAGTAATTTTACCCGAGGGAATGAAGGAAGCTAATACTTTACAGCATATGTGAGACAGGAGAAATAACCAGAGAGAAAAAATTGCTAGGTATGCGGGGTACACCAATCTTAGTCACATCTACATATAAGAAGCCTATTGTTTACTGCCAACTGTGACCCCCTGAGTACTATGACAGGAAACATACTCCAGCCTAGTATCTGGAAGAAATACATCATGGATCCTATTTTGTTCAACACAGCATGCGTGCGCACAGTTGGTAAGCAAATGAAAGCAGACCCCTATAGAAAGGTAATCAGGGAAATAGGTATGCTGCAGTACTACAAAATCCTAGTTATTTGGATAAATGTATGCATACAGACGCCTTGTGGAAATACAAAGAATCAGGATCCATTGTCCTAAGGCTTGGAAAAATGCCAGGCCATGCATGAAGTAAATAGGTGTAATTCCATAGCAGTTGTAAAGATAAGTTACCCAAGTCCTGTCCCTCGGGAAAAAAACAAAGGAAGCCCTTTACCCCACGCGTATCGACGCTACTCAAGCGTCTTCATCAGAGGAAAAAGTGACACCCTACACGCTACACGCTACACTCTACACGCTACACTCTACACCCTACACGCTACACCCTACACTCTACACGCTACATGCTACACTCTACACCCTACACAATACACGCTACTTGCTACACCCTACATGCTACACTCTACACGCTACACGCTACACGCTACACCCTACACGGTACACCCTACACCCTACACCCTACACGCTACAATCTACACGCTACACACTATACGCTACACGCTAGACGCTACACTCTACACGCTACACGCTACACACTACACCCTACACGCTACACCCTACACTCTACACCCTACAACCAACACGCTACACGCTACACGCTACACCCTACACGCTACACCCTACACTCTACACCCTACACGCTACACGCTACACGCTACACGCTACACCCTACACGCTACACCCTACACTCTACACCCTACACGCTACACCCTACACGCTACACGTTACACTCTACACCCTACACCCTACACTCTACACCCTACACCCTACTCTCTACACTCTACACTCTACACCCTACACGCTACACTCTACACCCTACACCCTACACGCTACACGCTACACTCTACACGCTAAACGCTACAGCTTATACCCTACACTCTACACCGTACACCCTACATGCTACACTCTACACCCTACACGCTACACCCTACACCCTACACCCTACATGCTACACCCTACACTCTACACCCTACACCCTACACGCTACACCCTACGCCCTGCACGCCACACACTACACTCTACACGCTACACCCTACACCCTACACTGTACACCCTACACCCTACACGCTACACGCTACACTTTACACGCTACACCCTACACTCTACACCCTACACCCTACACGCTATACGCTACACTCTACACCTGCACGCTACACGCTACACCCTACACGCTACACTCTACACCCTACACGCTACACCCTACACTCTACACCCTACACCCTACACACTACACGCTACTCGCTACACTCTACACCCTACACGCTACACTCTACACTCTACTCCCTACTCTCTACACGCTACACTCTATACCCTACACTCTACACGCTACGCGCTACACGCTACACACTACACACTACACGCTACACTTTACACTCTACACGCTACACACTACACGCTACACGCTACACTCTACACCCTACACCCTACTCTACATGCTACACGCTACACGGTACATAATACACGCTACACCCTACTCGCTACACGCTACACCCTACACGCTACACGCTACACTCCACACCCTACACGCTACACCCTACACCCTTCTCCCTACACTCTACACGCTACACGCTACACCCTACACCCTACACCCTACACCCTACACGCTACACTCTACACTCTGCTCCCTACCCTCTACACGCTACACTCTATACCCTACACTCTACACGCTACGCGCTACACGCTACACACTACACGCTACACCCTACACGCTACACTTTACACTCTACACGCTACACTCCACACCCTACACCCTACACCCTACTCTACATGCTACACGCTACACGCTACATGCTACACCCTACACGCTTCACCCTACACCCTACACGCTACACGCTACACGCTACACTCTACACCCTACACTCTACACCCTACACGCTACACGCTACACGCTACACTCTACACGCTAAACGCTACAGCTTATACCCTACACTCTACACCGTACACCCTACACGCTACACTCTACACCCTACACGCTACACCCTACACCCTACACCCTACATGCTACACCCTACACTCTACACCCTACACCCTACACGCTACACTCTACACCCTACACCCTACTCTACATGCTACACGCTACACGGTACATGATACACGCTACACCCTACACGCTACACCCTACACGCTACACGCTACACGCTACACTCTACACCCTACACGCTACACCCTACACCCTACTCCCTACACTCTACATGCTACACGCTACACCCTACACCCTACACTGTACACCCTACACTCTGCACGCTACACTCTACACTCTGCTCCCTACTCTCTACACGCTACACTCTATACCCTACACTCTACACGCTACGCGCTACACGCTACACACTACACGCTACACCCTACACGCTACACTTTACACTCTACACGCTACACTCCACACTCTACACACTACACTCTACACCCTACACCCTACACCCTACTCTACATGCTACACGCTACACGCTACATGCTACCCCCTACACGCTTCACCCTACACCCTACACGCTACACGCTACACGCTACACTCTACACCCTACACTCTACACCCTACACGCTACACGCTACACGCTACACTCTACACGCTAAACGCTACAGCTTATACCCTACACTCTACACCGTACACCCTACACGCTACACTCTACACCCTGCACGCTACACCCTACACCCTACACCCTACATGCTACACCCTACACTCTACACCCTACACCCTACATGCTACACTCTACACCCTACACCCTACTCTACATGCTACACGCTACACGGTACATGATACACGCTACACCCTACACGCTACACGCTACACCCTACACGCTACACGCTACAATCTACACCCTACACGCTACACCCTACACCCTACTCCCTACACTCTACACGCTACACGCTACACCCTACACCCTACACTGTACACCCTACACCCTGCACGCTACACTCTACACTCTGCTCCCTACTCTCTACACGCTACACTCTATACCCTACACTCTACACGCTACGCGCTACACGCTACACACTACACGCTACACCCTACACGCTACACTTTACACTCTACACGCTACACTCTACACTCTACACACTACACTCTACACCCTACACCCTACACCCTACTCTACATGCTACACGCTACACGCTACATGCTACACCCTACACGCTACACCCTACACCCTACACGCTACACGCTACACGCTACACGCTACACTCTACACCCTACACTCTACACCCTACACGCTACACGCTACACGCTACACTCTACACTCTACACGCTAAACGCTACAGCTTATACCCTACACTCTACACCGTACACCCTACACGCTACACTCTACACCCTACACGCTACACCCTACACCCTACACCCTACATGCTACACCCTACACTCTACACCCTACACCCTACACGCTACACCCTACGCCCTGCACGCCACACACTACACTCTACACGCTACACCCTACACACTACACTCTACACGCTACACGCTACACGCTACACGCTACACTCTACACCCTACACGCTACACTCTACACCCTACACACTACACTCTATACGCTACACGGTACACGCTACACGCTACGCCCTACACCCTACACGCTACATGTTACACTCTACACCATACACGCTACACTCTACACCCTACACGCTACACCCTACACCCTACACGCTACACACTACACTCTACACGCTACACGCTACACTCTACACTCTACACGCTACACGCTACACTCTACACCCTACACGCAACACGCTACACTCTACAACCTACACGCTACACTCTGCATGCTACACGCTACACCCTACACCCTACACGCTACACTCTACACGCTACACGCTACACTCTACACCATACACGCTACACCCTACACTCTACACCCTACACCCTACACGCTATACCCGACACCCTACACCCTACATGCTTCACTCTACACGCTACACTCTACACTCTACACCCTACACGCTACATGCTACACTCTACACGCTACACTCTACACCCTACACGCTACACTCTACATCCTACAGCCTACACGCTATACGCTACACTCTACACCCTACACCCTACACTCTACACCCTACACGCTACACGCTACACTCTACACCCTACACCCTACACACGCTACACGCTACACCCTACACTCTACACGCTACATGCTACACTCTGCACCCTACACGATACATGCTACACCCTACACGCTACAGCCTACACGCTACACGCTACACTCTACACCCTACAAGCTACACGCTACACGCTACACCCTACACCCTACACCGTACACGCTACACGCTACACTCTACACGCTACACCCTTCACTCTACACCCTACACCCTACATGCTACACTCTACACCCTACACGGTACACCCTACAATCTACATGCTACATGCTACACTCTACACTCTACACCCTACACGCTACATGCTACACTCTACACCCTACACGCTACACTCTACACCCTACACGCTACATGCTACACTCTACACCATACACCCTACACGCTACATGCTACACGCTACACTCTACACCCTACACGCTACACGCTAGGGTGTAGAGTGTAATATGTAGCGTGTAGTTTGTAGCGTTTAGCTTGTAGGGTGTAGCGTGTAGCGTGTAGGGTGTAGAGTGTAGCGTGTAGCGTGTAGCATGTAGGGTGTAGGGTGTA
Source organism: Ranitomeya variabilis (assembly GCF_051348905.1). NCBI lineage: Eukaryota > Metazoa > Chordata > Amphibia > Anura > Dendrobatidae > Ranitomeya > Ranitomeya variabilis. Next base: position 333,790 of record NW_027508199.1, read on the forward strand.
GAGTGTAGAGTGTAGCGTGTAGGGTGTAGAGTGTAGGGTGTAGGATGTAGAGTGTAGGGTTTAGAGTGTAATTTGTAGCGTGTAGGGTGTAGCGTGTAGCATGTAGGGTGTAGGGTGTGGAGTGTAGGGTGTAGCGTGTAGGGTGTAGAGTGTAGCGTGTAGCGTGTAGGGTGTAGAGTGTAGGGTGTAGCGTGTAGGGTGTAGAGTGTAGCGTGTAGGGTGTAGCGTGTAGCGTGCAGGGTGTAGAGTGTAGCGTATAGCGTGTAGGGTGTAGAGTGTAGGGTGTAGCGTGTAGGGTGTAGAGTGTAGGGTGTAGCGTGTAGGGTGTAGAGTGTAGCGTGTAGCGTGTAGGGTGTAGGGTGTAGGGTGTAGCGTGTAGGGTGTAGCATGTAGCGTGTAGCGTGTAGCATGTAGAGTAGGGTGTAGGGTGTAGAGTGTAGTGTGTAGAGTGTAGAGTGTAGCGTGTAGAGTGTAAAGTGTAGCGTGTAGGGTGTAGCGTGTAGTGTGTAGCGTGTAGCGCGTAGCGTGTAGAGTGTAGGGTATAGAGTGTAGCGTGTAGAGAGTAGGGAGCAGAGTGTAGAGTGTAGCGTGCAGGGTGTAGGGTGTACAGTGTAGGGTGTAGGGTGTAGCGTGTAGCGTGTAGAGTGTAGGGAGTAGGGTGTAGGGTGTAGCGTGTAGGGTGTAGAGTGTAGCGTGTAGTGTGTAGCGTGTAGGGTGTAGCGTGTAGGGTGTAGCGTGTATCATGTACCGTGTAGCGTGTAGCATGTAGAGTAGGGTGTAGGGTGTAGAGTGTAGCGTGTAGGGTGTAGGGTGTAGAGTGTAGGGTGTAGCATGTAGGGTGTAGGGTGTAGGGTGTAGCGTGTAGGGTGTAGAGTGTAGCGTGTAGGGTGTACGGTGTAGAGTGTAGGGTATAAGCTGTAGCGTTTAGCGTGTAGAGTGTAGCGTGTAGCGTGTAGCGTGTAGGGTGTAGAGTGTAGGGTGTAGAGTGTAGCGTGTAGCGTGTAGCGTGTAGGGTGTAGGGTGAAGCGTGTAGGGTGTAGCATGTAGCGTGTAGCGTGTAGCATGTAGAGTAGGGTGTAGGGTGTAGGGTGTAGAGTGTAGTGTGTAGAATGTGGATTGTAGCGTGTAGAGTGTAAAGTGTAGCGTGTAGGGTGTAGCGTGTAGTGTGTAGCGTGTAGCGCGTAGCGTGTAGAGTGTAGGGTATAGAGTGTAGCGTGTAGAGAGTAGGGAGCAGAGTGTAGTGTAGCGTGTAGGGTGTAGGGTGTACAGTGTAGGGTGTAGGGTGTAGCGTGTAGCGTGTAGGGTGTAGGGTGTAGGGTGTAGCATGTAGTGTGTAGCGTGTAGCGTGTAGGGTGTAGGGTGTAAAGTGTAGGGTGTAGGGTGTAGAGTGTAACGTGTAGCGTGTAGGGTGTAGCATGTAGCGTGTAGGGTGTAGGGTGTAGAGTGTAGGGTGTAGCGTGTAGGGTGTAGCGTGTAGCGTGTAGGGTGTAGGGTGTAGAGTGTAGGGTGTAGCGTGTAGGGTGTAGCGTGTATCGTGTAGCGTGTAGAGTGTAGCGTCTAGCGTATAGGGTGTAGCGTGTAGCGTGTAGATTGTAGCGTGTAGGGTGTAGGGTGTAGGGTGTAGCGTGTAGCGTGTAGGGTGTAGAGTGTAGCGTGTAGTGTGTAGGGTGTAGGGTGTAGAGTGCAGAGTGTAGGGTGTAGAGTGTAGCATGTAGAGTGTAGGGTGTAGAGTGTAGGGTGTAGAGTGTAGCGTGTAGCGTGTAGGGTGTAGCGTGTAGCGTGTAGGGAGCAGGGTGTAGAGTGTAGCGTGTAGGGTGTAGAGTGTAACGTGTAGCGTGTAGGGTGTAGTGTGTAGGGTGTAGGGTGTAGAGTGTAACGTGTAGCGTGTAGGGTGTAGCGTGTAGCGTGTAGGGTGTAGGGTGTAGAGTATAGTGTGTAGCGTGTAGGGTGTATGGTGTAGAGTGTAGAGTGTAGCATGTAGCGTGTAGCGTGTAGAGTGTAGCGTGTAGGGTGTAGAGTGTAGCGTGTTGCATGTAGGGTGTACAGTGTAGCGTGTAGCGTGTAGAGTGTAGGGTGTAGAGTGTAGCGTGTAGCGTGTAGGGTGTAGAGTGTAGCGTGTAGCGTGTAGCGTGTAGGGTGTAGGGTGTAGATTGTAGCGTGTAGGGTGCAGGGTGTAGAGTGTAGCGTGTAGGGTGTAGAGTGTAACGTGTAGCGTGTAGGGTGTAGCGTGTAGCGTGTAGGGTGTAGGGTGTAGAGTGTAACGTGTAGCGTGTAGGGTGTAGCGTGTAGCGTGTAGGGTGTAGCGTGTAGCGTGTAGTGTGTAGCGTGTAGAGTGTAGGGTGTAGAGTGTAGCGTGTAGGGTGTAGCATGTAGCGTGTAGGGTGTAGGGTGTAGAGTGTAGAGTGTAGCGTTTAGGGTGAAGCATGTAGGGTGTAGGGTGTCGGGTATAGCGTGTAGGGTGTAGCGTGTATGGTGTAGAGTGTAGCGTGTAGCGTGCAGAATATAGCGTGTAGGGTGTAGCGTGTAGCGTGCAGAGTGTAGCGTGTAGGGTATAGAGTGTAGCGTGTTGCGTGTAGGGTGTAGAGTGTAGCGTGTAGCGTGTAGAGTGTAGAGTGTAGCGTGTAGCGTGTAGAGTGTAGGGTGTAGAGTATAGCGTGTAGCGTGTAGGGTGTAGGGTGTAGAGTGTAGAGTGTAGCATGTAGCGTGTAGCGTGTAGAGTGTAGCGTGTAGCGTGTAGAGTGTAGGGTGTAGCGTGTAGAGTGTAGGGTGTAGAGTGTAGCGTGTAGCGTGTAGAGTGTAGAGTGTAGCGTGTAGGGTGTAGAGTGTAGCGTGTAGCGTTTAGGGTGTAGGGTGTAGAGTGTAGCGTGTAGCGTGTAGAGTGTACGGTGTAGAGTGTAGGGTGTAGCGTGTAGGGTGTAGAGTGTAGCGTGTAGCGTGTAGCGTGTAGGGTTAAGCTACACACTACACACTAAACACAAAAAGAAAAGGATATGCAAACCAATGGGATCCACGTTAAATAGTCAATTTTATTGTACAAAAATAGTAATCCACAAACAGAACCAGGCAAAACATACATTTAAAAACATTTAAAACACTAGTATGGCTGAATAGGCCATAAGTAATTTTACCCGAGGGAATGAAGGAAGCTAATACTTTACAGCATATGTGAGACAGGAGAAATAACCAGAGAGAAAAAATTGCTAGGTATGCGGGTACACCAATCTTAGTCAAATCTACATATAAGAAGCCTATTGTTTACTGCCAACTGTGACCCCCTGAGTACTATGACAGGAAACATATACTCCAGCCTAGTATCTGGAAGAAATACATCATGGATCCTATTTTGTTCAACACAGCATGCGTGCGCACAGTTGGTAAGCAAATGAAAGCAGACCCCTATAGAAAGGTAATCAGGGAAATAGGTATGCTGCAGTACTACAAAATCCTAGTTATTTGGATAAATGTATGCATACAGACGCCTTGTGGAAATACAAAGAATCAGGATCCATTGTCCTAAGGCTTGGAAAAATGCCAGGCCATGCATGAAGTAAATAGGTGTAATTCCATAGCAGTTGTAAAGATAAGTTACCCAAGTCCTGTCCCTCGGGAAAAAAACAAAGGAAGCCCTGAACCCCACGCGTATCGACGCTGCTCAAGCGTCTTCATCAGAGGAAAAATTGACACCCTACACGCTACACGCTACACTCTACACCCTACACAATACACGCTACTTGCTACACCCTACATGCTACACTCTACACGCTACACGCTACACGCTACACCCTACACGGTACACGCTACTTGCTACACCCTACATGCTACACTCTACACGCTACACGCTACACGCTACACCCTACACCCTACACCCTACACGCTACACTCTACACCCTACACGCTACATGCTACACTCTACACCATACACCCTACACGCTACATGCTACACGCTACACTCTACACCCTACACGCCACACGCTAGGGTGTAGAGTGTAATATGTAGCGTGTAGTTTGTAGCGTTTAGCTTGTAGGGTGTAGCGTGTAGCGTGTAGGGTGTAGAGTGTAGCGTGTAGCGTGTAGCATGTAGGGTGTAGGGTGTAGGATGTAGAGTGTAGGGTTTAGAGTGTAATTTGTAGCGTGTAGGGTGTAGCGTGTAGCATGTAGGGTGTAGGGTGTGGAGTGTAGGGTGTAGCGTGTAGGGTGTAGAGTGTAGCGTGTAGCGTGTAGGGTGTAGAGTGTAGGGTGTAGCGTGTAGGGTGTAGAGTGTAGCGTGTAGGGTGTAGGGTGTAGGGTGTAGCGTGTAGGGTGTAGCATGTAGCGTGTAGCGTGTAGCGTGTAGGGTGTAGGGTGTAGGGTGTAGCGTGTAGGGTGTAGCATGTAGCGTGTAGCGTGTAGCATGTAGAGTAGGGTGTAGGGTGTAGAGTGTAGTGTGTAGAGTGTAGAGTGTAGCGTGTAGAGTGTAAAGTGTAGCGTGTAGGGTGTAGCGTGTAGTGTGTAGCGTGTAGCGCGTAGCGTGTAGAGTGTAGGGTATAGAGTGTAGCGTGTAGAGAGTAGGGAGCAGAGTGTAGAGTGTAGCGTGCAGGGTGTAGGGTGTACAGTGTAGGGTGTAGGGTGTAGCGTGTAGCGTGTAGAGTGTAGGGAGTAGGGTGTAGGGTGTAGCGTGTAGGGTGTAGAGTGTAGCGTGTAGTGTGTAGCGTGTAGGGTGTAGCGTGTAGGGTGTAGCGTGTATCATGTACCGTGTAGCGTGTAGCATGTAGAGTAGGGTGTAGGGTGTAGAGTGTAGCGTGTAGGGTGTAGGGTGTAGAGTGTAGGGTGTAGCATGTAGGGTGTAGGGTGTAGGGTGTAGCGTGTAGGGTGTAGAGTGTAGCGTGTAGGGTGTACGGTGTAGAGTGTAGGGTATAAGCTGTAGCGTTTAGCGTGTAGAGTGTAGCGTGTAGCGTGTAGCGTGTAGGGTGTAGAGTGTAGGGTGTAGAGTGTAGCGTGTAGCGTGTAGCGTGTAGGGTGTAGGGTGAAGCGTGTAGGGTGTAGCATGTAGCGTGTAGCGTGTAGCATGTAGAGTAGGGTGTAGGGTGTAGGGTGTAGAGTGTAGTGTGTAGAATGTGGATTGTAGCGTGTAGAGTGTAAAGTGTAGCGTGTAGGGTGTAGCGTGTAGTGTGTAGCGTGTAGCGCGTAGCGTGTAGAGTGTAGGGTATAGAGTGTAGCGTGTAGAGAGTAGGGAGCAGAGTGTAGTGTAGCGTGTAGGGTGTAGGGTGTACAGTGTAGGGTGTAGGGTGTAGCGTGTAGCGTGTAGGGTGTAGGGTGTAGGGTGTAGCATGTAGTGTGTAGCGTGTAGCGTGTAGGGTGTAGGGTGTAAAGTGTAGGGTGTAGGGTGTAGAGTGTAACGTGTAGCGTGTAGGGTGTAGCATGTAGCGTGTAGGGTGTAGGGTGTAGAGTGTAGGGTGTAGCGTGTAGGGTGTAGCGTGTAGCGTGTAGGGTGTAGGGTGTAGAGTGTAGGGTGTAGCGTGTAGGGTGTAGCGTGTATCGTGTAGCGTGTAGAGTGTAGCGTCTAGCGTATAGGGTGTAGCGTGTAGCGTGTAGATTGTAGCGTGTAGGGTGTAGGGTGTAGGGTGTAGCGTGTAGCGTGTAGGGTGTAGAGTGTAGCGTGTAGTGTGTAGGGTGTAGGGTGTAGAGTGCAGAGTGTAGGGTGTAGAGTGTAGCGTGTAGAGTGTAGGGTGTAGAGTGTAGGGTGTAGAGTGTAACGTGTAGTGTGTAGGGTGTAGCGTGTAGCGTGTAGGGTGTAGCGTGTAGCGTGTAGGGTGCAGGGTGTAGAGTGTAACATGTAGCGTGTAGGGTGTAGCGTGTAGCGTGTATGGTGTAGCGTGTAGCGTGTAGTGTGTAGCGTGTAGGGTGTAGGGTGTAGAGTGTAGAGTGTAGGGTGTAGGGTGTAGAGTGCAGAGTGTAGGGTGTAGAGTGTAGCGTGTAGAGTGTAGGGTGTAGAGTGTAGGGTGTAGAGTGTAACGTGTAGTGTGTAGGGTGTAGCGTGTAGCGTGTAGGGTGTAGCGTGTAGCGTGTAGGGAGCAGGGTGTAGAGTGTAGCGTGTAGGGTGTAGAGTGTAACGTGTAGCGTGTAGGGTGTAGTGTGTAGGGTGTAGGGTGTAGAGTGTAACGTGTAGCGTGTAGGGTGTAGCGTGTAGCGTGTAGGGTGTAGGGTGTAGAGTGTAGCGTGTTGCATGTAGGGTGTAGAGTGTAGCGTGTAGAGTGTAGCGTGTAGCGTGTAGCGTGTAGAGTGTAGCGTGTAGGGTGTAGAGTATAGTGTGTAGCGTGTAGGGTGTATGGTGTAGAGTGTAGAGTGTAGCATGTAGCGTGTAGCGTGTAGAGTGTAGCGTGTAGGGTGTAGAGTGTAGCGTGTTGCATGTAGGGTGTACAGTGTAGCGTGTAGCGTGTAGAGTGTAGGGTGTAGAGTGTAGCGTGTAGCGTGTAGAGTGTAGGGTGTAGAGTGTAGCGTGTTGCGTGTGGAGTGTAGCGTGTAGCGTGTAGGTTGTAGAGTGTAGCGTGTAGCGTGTAGGGTGTAGGGTGTAGCGTGTAGCGTGTAGAGTGTAGAGTGTAGCGTGTAGCATGTAGAGTTTAGAGTGTAGCGTGTAGGGTGTAGAGTGTAGCGCGTAGCGTGTAGGGTGTAGGGTGTAGAGTGTAGCGTGTAGCGTGTAGTGTACGGTGTAGAGTGTAGGGTGTAGCGTGTAGGGTGTAGAGTGTAGCGTGTAGCGTGTAGCGTGTAGGGTGTAGGGTGTAGATTGTAGCGTGTAGGGTGCAGGGTGTAGAGTGTAGCGTGTAGGGTGTAGAGTGTAACGTGTAGCGTGTAGGGTGTAGCGTGTAGCGTGTAGGGTGTAGGGTGTAGAGTGTAACGTGTAGCGTGTAGGGTGTAGCGTGTAGCGTGTAGGGTGTAGCGTGTAGCGTGTAGTGTGTAGCGTGTAGAGTGTAGGGTGTAGAGTGTAGCGTGTAGGGTGTAGCATGTAGCGTGTAGGGTGTAGGGTGTAGAGTGTAGAGTGTAGCGTTTAGGGTGAAGCATGTAGGGTGTAGGGTGTCGGGTATAGCGTGTAGGGTGTAGCGTGTATGGTGTAGAGTGTAGCGTGTAGCGTGCAGAATATAGCGTGTAGGGTGTAGCGTGTAGCGTGCAGAGTGTAGCGTGTAGGGTATAGAGTGTAGCGTGTTGCGTGTAGGGTGTAGAGTGTAGCGTGTAGCGTGTAGAGTGTAGAGTGTAGCGTGTAGCGTGTAGAGTGTAGGGTGTAGAGTATAGCGTGTAGCGTGTAGGGTGTAGGGTGTAGAGTGTAGAGTGTAGCATGTAGCGTGTAGCGTGTAGAGTGTAGCGTGTAGCGTGTAGAGTGTAGGGTGTAGCGTGTAGAGTGTAGGGTGTAGAGTGTAGCGTGTAGCGTGTAGAGTGTAGAGTGTAGCGTGTAGGGTGTAGAGTGTAGCGTGTAGCGTTTAGGGTGTAGGGTGTAGAGTGTAGCGTGTAGCGTGTAGAGTGTACGGTGTAGAGTGTAGGGTGTAGCGTGTAGGGTGTAGAGTGTAGCGTGTAGCGTGTAGGGTTAAGCTACACACTACACACTAAACACAAAAAGAAAAGGATATGCAAACCAATGGGATCCACGTTAAATAGTCAATTTTATTGTACAAAAATAGTAATCCACAAACAGAACCAGGCAAAACATACATTTAAAAACATTTAAAACACTAGTATGGCTGAATAGGCCATAAGTAATTTTACCCGAGGGAATGAAGGAAGCTAATACTTTACAGCATATGTGAGACAGGAGAAATAACCAGAGAGAAAAAATTGCTAGGTATGCGGGTACACCAATCTTAGTCAAATCTACATATAAGAAGCCTATTGTTTACTGCCAACTGTGACCCCCTGAGTACTATGACAGGAAACATATACTCCAGCCTAGTATCTGGAAGAAATACATCATGGATCCTATTTTGTTCAACACAGCATGCGTGCGCACAGTTGGTAAGCAAATGAAAGCAGACCCCTATAGAAAGGTAATCAGGGAAATAGGTATGCTGCAGTACTACAAAATCCTAGTTATTTGGATAAATGTATGCATACAGACGCCTTGTGGAAATACAAAGAATCAGGATCCATTGTCCTAAGGCTTGGAAAAATGCCAGGCCATGCATGAAGTAAATAGGTGTAATTCCATAGCAGTTGTAAAGATAAGTTACCCAAGTCCTGTCCCTCGGGAAAAAAACAAAGGAAGCCCTTTACCCCACGCGTATCGACGCTACTCAAGCGTCTTCATCAGAGGAAAAAGTGACACCCTACACGCTACATGCTACACTCTACACTCTACACGCTACACTCTACACCCTACACGCTACACCCTACACTCTACACGCTACATGCTACACTCTACACCCTACACAATACACGCTACTTGCTACACCCTACATGCTACACTCTACACGCTACACGCTACACGCTACACCCTACACGCTACACGTTACACTCTACACCCTACACCCTACACTCTACACCCTACACCCTACTCTCTACACTCTACACTCTACACCCTACACGCTACACTCTACACCCTACACCCTACACGCTACACGCTACACTCTACACGCTAAACGCTACAGCTTATACCCCACACTACACCGTACACCCTACATGCTACACTCTACACCCTACACGCTACACCCTACACCCTACACCCTACATGCTACACCCTACACTCTACACCCTACACCCTACACGCTACACCCTACGCCCTGCACGCCACACACTACACTCTACACGCTACACCCTACACCCTACACTGTACACCCTACACCCTACACGCTACACGCTACACTCTACACCCTACACCCTACACGCTATACGCTACACTCTACACCTGCACGCTACACGCTACACCCTACACGCTACACTCTACACCCTACACGCTACACCCTACACTCTACACCCTACACCCTACACACTACACGCTACTCGCTACACTCTACACCCTACACGCTACACTCTACACTCTACTCCCTACTCTCTACACGCTACACTCTATACCCTACACTCTACACGCTACGCGCTACACGCTACACACTACACACTACACGCTACACTTTACACTCTACACGCTACACACTACACGCTACACGCTACACTCTACACCCTACACCCTACTCTACATGCTACACGCTACACGGTACATGATACACGCTACACCCTACTCGCTACACGCTACACCCTACACGCTACACGCTACACTCCACACCCTACACGCTACACCCTACACCCTTCTCCCTACACTCTACACGCTACACGCTACACCCTACACCCTACACTGTACACCCTACACGCTACACTCTACACTCTGCTCCCTACCCTCTACACGCTACACTCTATACCCTACACTCTACACGCTACGCGCTACACGCTACACACTACACGCTACACCCTACACGCTACACTTTACACTCTACACGCTACACTCCACACCCTACACCCTACACCCTACTCTACATGCTACACGCTACACGCTACATGCTACACCCTACACGCTTCACCCTACACCCTACACGCTACACGCTACACGCTACACTCTACACCCTACACTCTACACCCTACACGCTACACGCTACACGCTACACGCTACACTCTACACGCTAAACACTACAGCTTATACCCTACACTCTACACCGTACACCCTACACGCTACACTCTACACGCTACACCCTACACCCTACACCCTACATGCTACACCCTACACTCTACACCCTACACCCTACACGCTACACTCTACACCCTACACCCTACTCTACATGCTACACGCTACACAGTACATGATACACGCTACACCCTACACGCTACACGCTACACGCTACACTCTACACCTTACACGCTACACCCTACACCCTACTCCCTACACTCTACATGCTACACGCTACACCCTACACCCTACACTGTACACCCTACACTCTGCACGCTACACTCTACACTCTGCTCCCTACTCTCTACACGCTACACTCTATACCCTACACTCTACACGCTACGCGCTACACGCTACACACTACACGCTACACCCTACACGCTACACTTTACACTCTACACGCTACACTCCACACTCTACACACTACACTCTACACCCTACACCCTACACCCTACTCTACATGCTACACGCTACACGCTACATGCTACACCCTACACGCTTCACCCTACACCCTACACGCTACACGCTACACGCTACACTCTACACCCTACACTCTACACCCTACACGCTACACGCTACACGCTACACTCTACACGCTAAACGCTACAGCTTATACCCTACACTCTACACCGTACACCCTACACGCTACACTCTACACCCTGCACGCTACACCCTACACCCTACACCCTACATGCTACACCCTACACTCTACACCCTACACCCTACATGCTACACTCTACACCCTACACCCTACTCTACATGCTACACGCTACACGGTACATGATACACGCTACACCCTACACGCTACACGCTACACCCTACACACTACACGCTACACGCTACAATCTACACCCTACACGCTACACCCTACACCCTACTCCCTACACTCTACACGCTACACGCTACACCCTACACCCTACACTGTACACCCTACACCCTGCACGCTACACTCTACACTCTGCTCCCTACTCTCTACACGCTACACTCTATACCCTACACTCTACACGCTACGCGCTACACGCTACACACTACACGCTACACCCTACACGCTACACTTTACACTCTACACGCTACACTCTACACTCTACACACTACACTCTACACCCTACACCCTACACCCTACTCTACATGCTACACGCTACACGCTACATGCTACACCCTACACTAGGGTTGAGCGAAACGGGTCGATCATTTTCAAAAGTCGCCGACTTTTGGCTAAGTCGGCGTCTCATGAAACCCGATCCGACCCCTGTGCTTGTCGGCCATGCGGTACGCGACTTTCGCGCCAAAGTCGCGTTTCAATGACGCGAAAAGCGCCATTTCTCAGCCAATGAAGGTGAACGCAGAGTGTGGGCAGCGTGATGACATAGATCCTGGTCCCCACCATCTTAGAGAAGGGCATTGCAGTGATTGGCTTGCTGTCTGCGGCGTCACAGGGGCTATAAAGGGGCGTTCCCGCCGACCGCCATCTTACTGCTGCTGATCTGAGCTTAGGGACAGGTTGCTGCCGCTTCATCAGAAGCAGGGAGAGCGTTAGGCAGGGTCCACTAACCACCAAACCGCTTGTGCTGCAGCGATTTCCACTGTCCAACACCACCTTCGGTGTGCAGGGACTGTGGAAGCTATTTTTTTTTTTTTTTCCCCTCAGCGCTGTAGCTCATTGGGCTGCCCTAGAAGGCTCCGTGATAGCTGTATTGCTGTGTGTACGCCACTGTGGAAACCAACTGCTTTTTTCAAAGCACATATCCTCTTGTTCCTTCCTTTCTGCACAGCTATCTTTTCTGTTTTTCCACACTTTTTATTTAATTTGTGCATCAGTCCACTCCTATTGCTGCCTGCCATACCTGGCTTACATTACTGCAGGGAGATAGTAATTGTAGGACAGTTTTTTTTTTTTTTTTGTTTTTTTTTTTTGTGGGAGATTAAGATTGGCATTTCTGCTACAGTGCCATCCCTGTGTGTGCCATCTCTCACTGAGTGGGCCATAGAAAGCCTATTTATTTTTTCCGTGATTTGTGTTCTAAAATCTACCTCAACACAAAAACAGTACATCAATCAGTGGGAGAAAAATATTGGCCTCAGTCAGGGCTTGTGTGCCACTGCTGTGTGTGCTATCTCTCATTCAGTGGGCTATAGCAAGCCTATTTTTTTTTTTTTTTTTTAATATTATTTGGTTTCTAATTCTCCCTGAAAAAAAAAAAAAAACCTAAAAAAACAGTGGGAGAATAATATTGCCCTTTCAGCTTGTGTGCCAGTCTTGACTCCTGGGTGTGCCACCTCTCTCCCTCTCATTCAGTGGGCCATAGAAAGCCTATTTATTTTTTTTTTTAAATATTATTGGGTTTCTAAAGTCTCCCTGAAAAAACAAAAAATACATAAAAAAACAGTGGGAGAGTAATATTGCCCTTTCAGCTTGTGTGCCAGTCTTGACTCCTGGGTGTGCCACCTCTCTCCCTTTCATTCAGTGGGCCATAGAAAGCCTATTTATTTTTTCCGTGATTTGTGTTCTAAAATCTACCTCAACACAAAAACACTACATCAATCAGTGGGAGAAAAATATTGGCCTCAGTCAGGGCTTGTGTGCCACTGCTGTGTGTGCTATCTCTCATTCAGTGGGCTATAGCAAGCCTATTTTTTTTTTTTTTTTTTTTTTTAATATTATTTGGTTTCTAAAGTCTCCCTGAAAAAAAAAAAAAAACATAAAAAAACAGTGGGAGAGTAATATTGCCCTTTCAGCTTGTGTGCCAGTCTTGACTCCTGGGTGTGCCACCTCTCTCCCTTTCATTCAGTGGGCCATAGAAAGCCTATTTATTTTTTGGTTTTTTTAATATTATTTGGTTTCTAAAGTCTCCCTGAAAATAAAAAAAAAAAATACATAAAAAAACAGTGGGAGAGTAATATTGCCATTTCAGCTTGTGTGCCAGTCTTGACTCCTGGGTGTGCCACCTCTCTCCCTCTCATTCAGTGGGCCATAGAAAGCCTTGTTTTTTTGTTTTTTTTTTAATATTATTTGGTTTCTAAAGTCTCCCTGAAAATAAAAAAAAAAAACATAAAAAAACAGTGGGAGAGTAATATTGCCATTTCAGCTTGTGTGCCAGTCTTGACTCCTGGGTGTGCCACCTCTCTCTCTAATTGTGGGCCATAGAAAGCCTATTTATTTTTTGGTTTTTTTAATATTATTTGGTTTCTAAAGTCTCCCTGAAAATAAAAATAAAAAACATAAAAAAACAGTGGGAGAGTAATATTGCCCTTTCAGCTTGTGTGCCAGTCTTGACTCCTGGGTGTGCCACCTCTCTCCCTTTCATTCAGTGGGCCATAGAAAGCCTATTTATTTTTTGGTTTTTTTAATATTATTTGGTTTCTAAAGTCTCCCTGAAAATAAAAAAAAAAAATACATAAAAAAACAGTGGGAGAGTAATATTGCCATTTCAGCTTGTGTGCCAGTCTTGACTCCTGGGTGTGCCACCTCTCTCCCTCTCATTCAGTGGGCCATAGAAAGCCTTGTTTTTTTGTTTTTTTTTTAATATTATTTGGTTTCTAAAGTCTCCCTGAAAATAAAAAAAAAAAACATAAAAAAACAGTGGGAGAGTAATATTGCCATTTCAGCTTGTGTGCCAGTCTTGACTCCTGGGTGTGCCACCTCTCTCTCTAATTGTGGGCCATAGAAAGCCTATTTATTTTTTGGTTTTTTTAATATTATTTGGTTTCTAAAGTCTCCCTGAAAATAAAAATAAAAAACATAAAAAAACAGTGGGAGAGTAATATTGCCCTTTCAGCTTGTGTGCCAGTCTTGACTCCTGGGTGTGCCACCTCTCTCCCTTTCATTCAGTGGGCCATAGAAAGCCTATTTATTTTTTGGTTTTTTTAATATTATTTGGTTTCTAAAGTCTCCCTGAAAATAAAAAAAAAAAATACATAAAAAAACAGTGGGAGAGTAATATTGCCATTTCAGCTTGTGTGCCAGTCTTGACTCCTGGGTGTGCCACCTCTCTCCCTCTCATTCAGTGGGCCATAGAAAGCCTTGTTTTTTTGTTTTTTTTTTAATATTATTTGGTTTCTAAAGTCTCCCTGAAAATAAAAAAAAAAAACATAAAAAAACAGTGGGAGAGTAATATTGCCATTTCAGCTTGTGTGCCAGTCTTGACTCCTGGGTGTGCCACCTCTCTCTCTAATTGTGGGCCATAGAAAGCCTATTTATTTTTTGGTTTTTTTAATATTATTTGGTTTCTAAAGTCTCCCTGAAAATAAAAAAAAAAAACATAAAAAAACAGTGGGAGAGTAATATTGCCCTTTCAGCTTGTGTGCCAGTCTTGACTCCTGGGTGTGCCACCTCTCTCCCTTTCATTCAGTGGGCCATAGAAAGCCTATTTATTTTTTGGTTTTTTTAATATTATTTGGTTTCTAAAGTCTCCCTGAAAATAAAAAAAAAAAATACATAAAAAAACAGTGGGAGAGTAATATTGCCATTTCAGCTTGTGTGCCAGTCTTGACTCCTGGGTGTGCCACCTCTCTCCCTCTCATTCAGTGGGCCATAGAAAGCCTTGTTTTTTTGTTTTTTTTTTAATATTATTTGGTTTCTAAAGTCTCCCTGAAAATAAAAAAAAAAAACATAAAAAAACAGTGGGAGAGTAATATTGCCATTTCAGCTTGTGTGCCAGTCTTGACTCCTGGGTGTGCCACCTCTCTCTCTAATTGTGGGCCATAGAAAGCCTATTTATTTTTTGGTTTTTTTAATATTATTTGGTTTCTAAAGTCTCCCTGAAAATAAAAAAAAAAAATACATAAAAAAACAGTGGGAGAGTAATATTGCCCTTTCAGCTTGTGTGCCAGTCTTGACTCCTGGGTGTGCCACCTCTCTCCCTTTCATTCAGTGGGCCATAGAAAGCCTATTTATTTTTTGGTTTTTTTAATATTATTTGGTTTCTAAAGTCTCCCTGAAAATAAAAAAAAAAAATACATAAAAAAACAGTGGGAGAGTAATATTGCCATTTCAGCTTGTGTGCCAGTCTTGACTCCTGGGTGTGCCACCTCTCTCCCTCTCATTCAGTGGGCCATAGAAAGCCTTGTTTTTTTGTTTTTTTTTTAATATTATTTGGTTTCTAAAGTCTCCCTGAAAATAAAAAAAAAAAAACATAAAAAAACAGTGGGAGAGTAATATTGCCCTTTCAGCTTGTGTGCCAGTCTTGACTCCTGGGTGTGCCACCTCTCTCCCTTTCATTCAGTGGGCCATAGAAAGCCTATTTATTTTTTGGTTTTTTTAATATTATTTGGTTTCTAAAGTCTCCCTGAAAATAATAAAAAAAAAAACATAAAAAAACAGTGGGAGAGTAATATTGCCATTTCAGCTTGTGTGCCAGTCTTGACTCCTGGGTGTGCCACCTCTCTCCCTCTCATTCAGTGGGCCATAGAAAGCCTTGTTTTTTTGTTTTTTTTTTAATATTATTTGGTTTCTAAAGTCTCCCTGAAAATAAAAAAAAAAAACATAAAAAAACAGTGGGAGAGTAATATTGCCATTTCAGCTTGTGTGCCAGTCTTGACTCCTGGGTGTGCCACCTCTCTCTCTAATTGTGGGCCATAGAAAGCCTATTTATTTTTTGGTTTTTTTAATATTATTTGGTTTCTAAAGTCTCCCTGAAAATAAAAAAAAAAAATACATAAAAAAACAGTGGGAGAGTAATATTGCCCTTTCAGCTTGTGTGCCAGTCTTGACTCCTGGGTGTGCCACCTCTCTCCCTTTCATTCAGTGGGCCATAGAAAGCCTATTTATTTTTTGGTTTTTTTAATATTATTTGGTTTCTAAAGTCTCCCTGAAAATAAAAAAAAAAAATACATAAAAAAACAGTGGGAGAGTAATATTGCCATTTCAGCTTGTGTGCCAGTCTTGACTCCTGGGTGTGCCACCTCTCTCCCTCTCATTCAGTGGGCCATAGAAAGCCTTGTTTTTTTGTTTTTTTTTTAATATTATTTGGTTTCTAAAGTCTCCCTGAAAATAAAAAAAAAATACATAAAAAAACAGTGGGAGAGTAATATTGCCCTTTCAGCTTGTGTGCCAGTCTTGACTCCTGGGTGTGCCACCTCTCTCTCTAATTGTGGGCCATAGAAAGCCTATTTATTTTTTGGTTTTTTTAATATTATTTGGTTTCTAAAGTCTCCCTGAAAATAAAAAAAAAAAATACATAAAAAAACAGTGGGAGAGTAATATTGCCCTTTCAGCTTGTGTGCCAGTCTTGACTCCTGGGTGTGCCACCTCTCTCCCTTTCATTCAGTGGGCCATAGAAAGCCTATTTATTTTTTGGTTTTTTTAATATTATTTGGTTTCTAAAGTCTCCCTGAAAATAAAAAAAAAAAATACATAAAAAAACAGTGGGAGAGTAATATTGCCATTTCAGCTTGTGTGCCAGTCTTGACTCCTGGGTGTGCCACCTCTGTCCCTCTCATTCAGTGGGCCATAGAAAGCCTTGTTTTTTTTTTTTTTTTTAAATATTATTTGGTTTCTAAAGTCTCCCTGAAAATAAAAAAAAAATACATAAAAAAACAGTGGGAGAGTAATATTGCCATTTCAGCTTGTGTGCCAGTCTTGACTCCTGGGTGTGCCACCTCTCTCTCTAATTGTGGGCCATAGAAAGCCTTTTTATTTTTTTCCTTCATTTGTGTTTTAAAATCAACCTCAACACAAAAACACTACATCAATCAGTGGGAGAAAAATATTGGCCTCAGTCAGGGCTTGTGTGCCACTCCTGTGCGTGCCATCTCTCATTCAGTGGGCCATAGAAAGCCTTGTTTTTTTGTTTTTTTTTTAAATATTATTTGGTTTCTAAAGTCTCACAGAGAAAAAAAAAAAAATAAATTAGGTGGGAGATTAATATTGACATTAGTGCTTGAGTGACAGTCCTGCGTGTGTGTCATCTCTGTGATTTGGTGTCACAGAAAACAGAGTGTGTAACATTGTGCCTGATTTTCCTTGTGGTCTCACCAACCTGTTAAGGGATATTGAAATCATACTGAAGTTATAGCTCACCGTGTAAGTTGTTTGACAGCAACAAATAAAGTTAGTTTGGTTACGATTTTTAAACAATGAGGAAGTCTGGTGCAAGAGGTCGTCGTGGGCGTTCATTGTCAGCTGGTAATGATGGTAGTGGTAGTGGAGCATCAGGTGGTCGTGGGGATAAAAATATTCCACCTAAGTCTGGAGCTGTGGAGCCAGTTTCGTCGTCAGGCTACACAAGGCCTCGAACGCTCTCTTTTCTGGGAGTAGGAAAACCGCTTTTAAAGGCTGAGCAGCAACAGCAAGTTTTGGCTTACATTGCAGACTCAGCCTCTAGCTCTTTTGCCTCCTCTTCCGAAACTGGTAAATGTAAAAGCAGCGCGTCGCTTGTGGATGTTCACGGTCAGGGACAAGTCGCTTCCTTGTCCTCCTCAGCAAAAACTACAACAAGAGAGAAGGATGCAGCAGGCGACACAACGGGTCACTCCATGGAGCTCTTTACACATACCGTCCCTGGCTTAGAAAGTGAAACATTTAACAGGCCATGCCCATTACAAGTAGATTCTGACATGGAGTGCACTGATGCACAGCCACAGCCAGAGTACTATGCTGCTCCTTTGACTCAGACCACCACATTGCCCTCTCAGGGTACAGATCCACAATCAGACCCTGATGAGACTATGTTGCCCCGCCACGAACGCTATACCACCGACCGACACAGTGACACAGACGAAGTTGCACACGAGCTCGAAGAGGAGGTAATAGATGACCCAGTTATTGACCCCGATTGGCAGCCATTGGGGGAACAGGGTGCAGGCGGCAGTAGTTCAGAAGCGGAGGTGGAGGAGGGGCCGCAGCAGGCATCAACATCGCAACAGGTTCCATCTGCCGGGCCCGTATCTGGCCCAAAACGCGTGTCAAAGCCAAAACCTGTTGGAGGACAGCGTGGCCATCCGGTTAAAGCTCAGTCTGCAATCCCTGAAAAGGGATCCGAGTCTAGGAAGAGTGCAGTCTGGCATTTTTTTAAACAACATCCAACTGATCAGCGCAAAGTCATCTGTCAAAAATGTTCAACTAGCTTAAGCAGAGGTCAGAATCTGAAAAGTCTAAATACTAGTTGCATGCATAGACACTTAACCACCATGCATTTTCAAGCCTGGACTAACTACCAAACGTCCCTTAAGGTTGTAGCACCCTCGGCCAATGAAGCTAGTCAGCAACGCAACATCCCTTCCGTCACTGTAAGGCCACCATTTTCCGCACCACCGGCAGTATCTGTGCAGGTTTCTTTGCCAGCCAAAAGCAGTCAGGGTCAGGGAATCACCAGTTTAGTAGGAGGAAATATTGCATCTAGGGCACCGGCGGAAACAATACCGTCTCCAACCGTCTCTCAGTCTGCCATGTACACCGGCACACCCGAAAGTTCCACGATCTCCTGCTCTCCAGTCCAGCTCACCCTACATGAGACTCTGGTTAGAAAAAGGAAGTACTTATCCTCGCATCCGCGTACACAGGGTTTTAACGCCCACATAGCTAGACTAATCTCGTTAGAGATGATGCCCTACCGTTTAGTTGAAAGCGAAGCTTTTAAAGCCCTGATGGAGTACGCTGAACCACGATACGAGCTACCTAGTCGACACTTTTTTTCCAGAAAAGCCATCCCAGCCCTGCACCAGCATGTTAAACAGCGCATCGTCCATGCACTTAGGCAATCTGTGAGTACAAAGGTGCACCTGACTACAGATGCATGGACCAGTAGGCATGGCCAGGGACGTTATGTGTCCATCACGGCACACTGGGTGAATGTGGTGGATGCAGGGTCCACAGGCGACATCAATTTAGGGACAGTTGTGCCTAGCCCACGGTCTAGGAAACAGTTGGCTGTAGGCGTTCGCACCCCCTCCTCCTCCTCCTCGTCCTCCTGCAGAAGCTACAGCTCTTCCACAGAACGCAGTCGGCCAACCACTCCATCGGCAGATGACACTGTTGCACACCAGTTGTCCCATTATGGGCCAGCTACTGCCAAGCGTCAGCAGGCTGTATTGGCTATGAAGTGTTTGGGCGACAACAGACACACCGCGGAAGTTCTGTCCGAGTTCTTGCAACAAGAAACGCAGTCGTGGCTGGGCACAGTAGATCTTGAGGCAGGCAAGGTAGTGAGTGATAACGGAAGGAATTTCATGGCTGCCATCTCCCTTTCCCAACTGAAACACATTCCTTGCCTGGCTCACACCTTAAACCTGGTGGTGCAGTGCTTATTGAAAACTTATCCTGGGTTCTCCGACCTGCTCCTCAAAGTGCGTGCACTTTGCTCACATATCCGACGTTCGCCTGTACACGCCAGCCGTATGCAGACCTATCAGCGGTCTTTGAACCTTCCCCAGCATCGCCTAATCATAGACGTTGCAACAAGGTGGAACTCAACACTGCACATGCTTCAGAGACTGTGCGAACAGAGGCGTGCTGTTATTTATTTGTGGGAGGATACACGGGCAGGCAGTAGGATGGCAGACATGGAGTTGTCAGGTGTGCAGTGGTCGAAGATACAAGACATGTGTCAAGTCCTTCAGTGTTTTGAGGAATGCACACGGCTGGTTAGTGCAGACAACGCCGTAATAAGCATGAGCATCCCCCTAATGCGTCTGCTGATGCAAAGTTTGACGCACATAAAGGAGCAGGCGTCTGCACCAGAGGAAGAGGGAAGCCTTGATGACAGTCAGCCATTGTCTGGTCAGGGCAGTGTACAGGACGAGGTAGCGGGCGAAGAGGAGGTGGAGGACGAGGAGGATGATGGGGATGAGTATATTTTTAATGCGGAAACTTTCACGGGGGCACAGGAAATTGGTTGCGTGTCACGGCCGGGTTCTGGTTTTTTGAGGGACACAAGTGACGTAGATTTGCCTGCAACTGCCCCTCAACCAATCACAACCGGAGATTTGACAACTGGAACTTTGGCCCACATGGCGGATTATGCCTTACGTATCCTAAAAAGGGACACACGCATTACGAAAATGATGAACGATGACGATTACTGGTTGGCCTGCCTCCTTGATCCACGCTATAAAGGCAAATTGCAAAATATTATGCCACATGAGAACTTGGAACTAATATTAGCAACCAAACAATCAACTCTTGTTGACCGTTTGCTTCAGGCATTCCCAGCACACAGCGCACGTGATCGTTCTCACACAAGCTCCAGGGGGCAGCAGACTAGGAGTGTTAGGGGTGCACACATCAGAAGTGGCGTTGGACAGAGGGGTTTTCTGACCAGGTTGTGGAGTGATTTTGCTATGACCGCAGACAGGACAGGTACTGCTGCATCAATTGAAAGTGACAGGAGACAACATTTGTCCAGTATGGTTACTAACTATTTTTCATCCCTTATCGATGTTCTCCCTCAACCGTCATTCCCATTTGATTACTGGGCCTCCAAATTAGACACCTGGCCAGAATTGGCAGAATATGCATTGCAGGAGCTTGCTTGCCCGGCAGCAAGTGTCCTATCAGAAAGAGTATTCAGTGCTGCAGGTTCAATATTAACCGAAAAAAGGACTCGTCTGGCTACCCAAAATGTTGACGATCTAACATTCATTAAAATGAACCACAACTGGATTTCGAAATCTTTTGCCCCACCTTGCCCGGCCGACACCTAGCTTTCCTATGAAAAGCTCTTGCCTGTGAATTACTTTTCTAATGTCTAATTTGCTGCAGCTGATTGTACAGCATACGACATGTTTACACCTCCCTAAATGGCAAAACTCCCCACACGGGGCCGTGGTATCGCGACTTGGCGCAAGCACCCGTGAGACTGCTGTTTGTCTGAAGAGGTGGGTGTGCTCGCTTTTGGTTGACGGCATTGCTACTGGGTCCCTCATAGTACAATGTAGTGTCTCTGGCGGTGGTGGTGCGCACCCAACGTCAGACACACCGTTGTAACATGAGGGGCCCTGGGGCGGTCCCGCCGGCCTCAAGAGAGTTCCCCCCTACCCCAGCTCAAAATGTGCTCTACCACGTGCAAAATTATGTCGCACAGCTCCACCAATCTTTAGTCTATTCGCTGACATCATTCAATGTCTGGCACTGACAATACAAATTTGTAGACATCTATGATGCAACTTAAAGTAGTCTGTGTCTGTGTCCTATATTGGCACCATTAAATAGTTACTGCCAAATTACAATGTCAGAAACTCAGTAGATGAGCCCACCCCTGTACCTAAGTATGCCACCTTTTTTTTTTGTTTTGGTTGTTTTGCGAGACATTAACATCTATTTATATTTTGGGAGTACTGGGACAGACACTCCTTGCACTACTCCTCCACTCACCACCAAGCTGCCTGTGTATCCATGTAACCGCTGTAAAACTGCCATGAGCCTATTGTTTGTTATTTTAGGCCTTTGATAGCCTGTCTGCGGTCCCTACTTTAAATACTCCTCCACTCACCACCAAGCTGCCTGCCCGTGTATCCATGTAACCGCTGTGAAACTGCCATCATGAGCCTATTGTTTGTTATGTTAGGCCTTTGATAGCCTGTCTGCGGTCCCTACTTTAAATACTCCTCCACTGACCAGACCACTGCTGCCCGTGTACCCCTGGAACCAATTATAAAGTGCCTACAGCCAGCCCATTTTCTTATGTTAGGCCTTTGATAGCCTGTCTGCGGTCCCTACTTTAAATACTCCTCCACTCACCACCAAGCTGCCTGCCCGTGTATCCATGTAACCGCTGTGAAACTGCCATCATGAGCCTATTGTTTGTTATGTTAGGCCTTTGATAGCCTGTCTGCGGTCCCTACTTTAAATACTCCTCCACTGACCAGACCACTGCTGCCCGTGTACCCCTGGAACCAATTATAAAGTGCCTACAGCCAGCCCATTTTCTTATGTTAGGCCTTTGAAGCCTGTCTGCGGTCCCTACTTTAAATACTCCTCCACTCACCACCACCAAGCTGCCTGCCCGTGTATCCATGTAACCGCTGTGAAACTGCCATGAGCCTATTGTTTGTTATTTTAGGCCTTTGATAGCCTGTGTGCGGTCCCTACTTTAAATACTCCTCCACTCACCACCAAGCTGCCTGCCCGTGTATCCATGTAACCGCTGTGAAACTGCCATGAGCCTATTGTTTGTTATTTTAGGCCTTTGATAGCCTGTGTGCGGTCCCTACTTTAAATACTCCTCCACTCACCACCAAGCTGCCTGCCCGTGTATCCATGTAACCGCTGTGAAACTGCCATGAGCCTATTGTTTGTTATGTTAGGCCTTTGATAGCCTGTCTGCGGTCCCTACTTTAAATACTCCTCCACTGACCAGACCACTGCTGCCCGTGTACCCCTGGAACCAATTATAAAGTGCCTACAGCCAGCCCATTTTCTTATGTTAGGCCTTTGAAGCCTGTCTGCGGTCCCTACTTTAAATACTCCTCCACTGACCAGACCACTGCTGCCCGTGTACCCCTGGAACCAATTATAAAGTGCCTACAGCCAGCCCATTTTCTTATGTTAGGCCTTTGAAGCCTGTCTGCGGTCCCTACTTTAAATACTCCTCCACTCACCACCACCAAGCTGCCTGCCCGTGTATCCATGTAACCGCTGTGAAACTGCCATCATGAGCCTATTGTTTGTTATGTTAGGCCTTTGATAGCCTGTCTGCGGTCCCTACTTTAAATACTCCTCCACTGACCAGACCACTGCTGCCCGTGTACCCCTGGAACCAATTATAAAGTGCCTACAGCCAGCCCATTTTCTTATGTTAGGCCTTTGAAGCCTGTCTGCGGTCCCTACTTTAAATACTCCTCCACTGACCAGACCACTGCTGCCCGTGTACCCCTGGAACCAATTATAAAGTGCCTACAGCCAGCCCATTTTCTTATGTTAGGCCTTTGAAGCCTGTCTGCGGTCCCTACTTTAAATACTCCTCCACTCACCACCACCAAGCTGCCTGCCCGTCTATCCATGTAACCGCTGTAAAACTGCAATGAGCCTATTGTTTGTTATTTTAGGCCTTTGATAGCCTGTCTGCGGCCCCTACTTGCAATACTCCTCCACTGACCACAATGCTGCCTGGAGTGCCTGCCTGTGTATCCATGTAACCGATGTAAAACTGCCATGACTGCCTACTGTTTGTTATTTTAGGCCTTTGATAGCCTGTCTGCAGCCCCTACTTGCAATACTCCTCCACTGACCACACCAATGCTGCCCGTGTACCCCTGGAACCTATTTAAAAGTTCATAGAGCCTAGTTATATATTTTATTTACTATTAATAAGGCCATGATGGACTACGCTGTACCACGCTACAAGCTAACCAGTCGACACTTCTTTTGCGAGAAAAGCCATCCCAACCCTCCACCAGCATGTAGAAGACCGCATTGTCCATGCACTCTGGCAATCTGTGAGTACAAAGGTGCACCTGACAACAGACGCATGGACCTGTAGGCATGGCCACGGAAGATTACGTGTCCATTACGGCGCAATGGGTTAATGTGGTGGATGCATGGTCCACAGGGGACAGCCTACTAAGTCTGTCTGCAGTCCCTAATTCAAATTGTGCTCCACTGTCTAAATCGGAACTTCCACCTTCTGGCTTTCGGCCTATAGTATCAGAAATTAAACTGCATTTGGCCTTCAACTTTGGTTAGGGCCTACTAACGGCTTCTGCCCCTCCCTGGTGTTGTCCTCAACTAAATAAAGCTGAGCTTCAACCTTCCGGCTCTCATTATGTGGTTTTAAAAAAAAAAAAGGTGGTTAGGGCCTACTAACGGCTTCTGCCCCTCCCTGGTGTTGTCCTCAACTAAATAAAGCTGAGCTTCAACCTTCCGGCTCTCATTATGTGGTTTTAAAAAAAAAAAATGGTGGTTAGGGCCTACTAACGGCTTCTGCCCCTCCCTGGTGTTGTCCTCAACTAAATAAAGCTGAGCTTCAACCTTCCGGCTCTCATTAAGTGGTTTTAAAAAAAAAATGGTGGTTAGGGCCTACTAACGGCTTCTGCCCCTCCCTGGTGTTGCCCTCAACTAAATAAAGCTGAGCTTCAACCTTCTGCTCCAAATTACCATTTTAAAAAATGCAATAGGCTTTTCCGGCCTACTAAAGGTGTCTGCCCCTCCCTGGTGTTGTCCTCAACTGAACAAAGCTGAGCTTCCACATTCTGGCTTTCGCCCTATACTATCAGATATTAAACTGCATTTGGCCTACTAGTGTGGTTAGGCCCTTGAAACAGTGTCTGCTGCTCTTGGGTTTGCTACTCCACTGAACAAAGCAATGCCGCCTGTTTAGTCCTGTTACCAATTTTGAACTGCATGTAGCCTACTTTATTCTTTGGCCCTATATCTGTTTCCTCCTCATCCTGCCCATTGCCCAGCCACTGCTAAATGAGTCTGCTGGTACATTGACCGAGACCACTACATTCCCCTTGTACTCTACACAGCCAGAATCTGTCCCTGCTGAAAGTAAGGTTCCCCTTCCCGCATGTTATACCACCTTACACAGGGACAAAGAGGAAGGTGCAGATGAAAGTGCAGGTTCCTTCATCAGGTGGGGGGGCATACTCGTTGGCGACGTCACTGGCACAGGGCCCCTCAGAGTACGCAAAAGTGTCGCTGCTGGTGGGAGGCGCCCCCGCCATGCAAACACACCGCCGTACTTTGAGGGGCCCTGTGCCAGTGGCAATGCGAACGAGTGGGCCCCCCCCCTGCTTGCTCAGGATCACAGCACTTGCAACTTTTAAATAATTACCTTTCCCTGCAACACCGCCGTGACGTAGTCCGCATTTCCTGGGCCCACGAAAAACTTGAGCCGGCCCTACTCCCCCCACAACTTTTGCCAAATGACCCCCAATTCCCTATGCCCAACTATTATTATAAAGTTAATTAAGATTGACAAGCTTCAGAAACAAGAATGGATGTTTTTGGCATTAAAATGGGCACTGTAGGTGTTTTCCTGGCCTCCACTCACTGCCGACTATGCTTCCCCATTGACTTGCATTGGGTTTCGTGTTTCGGTCGATCCCCGACTTTTAGCGATAATCGGCCGACTGCACTCGACTCGACTCTGGACAAAATCGGGTTTCCCAAAACCCTACTCGATCTTAAAAAAATGAAAGTCGCTCAACCCTACCCTACACGCTACAGCCTACACCCTACACGCTACACGCTACACGCTACACGCTACACTCTACACCCTACACTCTACACCCTACACGCTACACGCTACACGCTACACTCTACACGCTAAACGCTACAGCTTATACCCTACACTCTACACCCTACACCCTACATGCTACACCCTACACTCTACACCCTACACCCTACACGCTACACCCTACGCCCTGCACGCCACACACTACACTCTACACGCTACACCCTACACACTACACTCTACACGCTACACGCTACACGCTACACGCTACACTCTACACCCTACACGCTACACTCTACACCCTACACACTAAACTCTATACGCTACACGGTACACGCTACACGCTACGCCCTACACCCTACACGCTACATGTTACACTCTACACCTTACACGCTACACTCTACACCCTACACGCTACACCCTACACCCTACACGCTACACACTACACGCTACACTCTACACCCTACACGCTGCACTCTATACGCTACACGGTACACGCTACACGCTACACCCTACACCCTACATGCTACACGCTACACCCTACACTGTACACCCTACACCCTACACGCTACACTCTACACGCTACATGCTACACCCTACACTCTACACCCTACACGCTATACGCTACACTCTTCACACTGCACGCTACACGCTACACGCTACACCCTACACGCTACACTCTACACCCTACACGCTACACTCTACACCCTACACCCTACCCCCTACACGCTACATTCTTCACCCTACACGCTACACCCTACACTCTACACCCTACACCCTACACGCTACTCGCTACACTCTACACCCTACCCGCTACACTCTACACGCTACACGCTACACTCTACACTCTACACGCTACACGCTACACTCTACACCCTACACGCAACACGCTACACTCTACACCCTACACGCTACACTCTGCATGCTACACGCTACACCCTACACCCTACACGCTACACTCTACACGCTACACGCTACACTCTACACCATACACGCTACACCCTACACTCTACACCCTACACCCTACACGCTATACCCGACACCCTACACCCTACATGCTTCACCCTACACGCTACACTCTACACTCTACACCCTACACGCTACATGCTACACTCTACACGCTACACTCTACACCCTACACGCTACACTCTACATCCTACACCCTACACGCTATACGCTACACTCTACACCCTACACCCTACACTCTACACCCTACACGCTACACGCTACACTCTACACCCTACACCCTACACACGCTACACGCTACACCCTACACGCTACACTCTACACCCTACACGATACATGCTACACCCTACACGCTACAGCCTACACGCTACACGCTACACTCTACACCCTACAAGCTACACGCTACACCCTACACTACACCCTACACCGTACACGCTACACGCTACACTCTACACGCTACACCCTTCACTCTACACCCTACACCCTACATGATACACTCTACACCCTACACGGTACACCCTACAATCTACATGCTACATGCTACACTCTACACTCTACACCCTACACGCTACATGCTACACTCTACACCCTACACGCTACACTCTACACCCTACACGCTACATGCTACACTCTACACCATACACCCTACACGCTACATGCTACACGCTACACTCTACACCCTACACGCTACACGCTAGGGTGTAGAGTGTAATATGTAGCGTGTAGTTTGTAGCGTTTAGCTTGTAGGGTGTAGCGTGTAGCGTGTAGGGTGTAGAGTGTAGCGTGTAGCGTGTAGCATGTAGGGTGTAGGGTGTAGAGTGTAGAGTGTAGCGTGTAGGGTGTAGAGTGTAGGGTGTAGGATGTAGAGTGTAGGGTTTAGAGTGTAATTTGTAGCGTGTAGGGTGTAGCGTGTAGCATGTAGGGTGTAGGGTGTGGAGTGTAGGGTGTAGCGTGTAGGGTGTAGAGTGTAGCGTGTAGGGTGTAGAGTGTAGGGTGTAGCGTGTAGGGTGTAGAGTGTAGCGTGTAGGGTGTAGCGTGTAGCGTGCAGGGTGTAGAGTGTAGCGTATAGCGTGTAGGGTGTAGAGTGTAGGGTGTAGCGTGTAGGGTGTAGAGTGTAGGGTGTAGCGTGTAGGGTGTAGAGTGTAGCGTGTAGCGTGTAGGGTGTAGGGTGTAGGGTGTAGCGTGTAGGGTGTAGAGTGTAGCGTGTAGCGTGTAGGGTGTAGGGTGTAGGGTGTAGCATGTAGTGTGTAGCGTGTAGCGTGTAGGGTGTAGCGTGTAGCATGTAGCGTGTAGCGTGTAGCATGTAGAGTGTAGGGTGTAGGGTGTAGCATGTAGAGTGTAGGGTGTAGGGTGTAGCGTGTAGAGTGTAGGGTATAGAGTGTAGCGTGTAGGGTGTAGAGTGTAGCGTGTAGGGTGTAGAATATAGCGTGTAGAGAGTAGGGTGTAGCATGTAGCGTGTAGGGTGTAGGGTGTAGAGTGTAGGGTGTAGCGTGTAGGGTGTAGCGTGTAGCGTGTAGGGTGTAGAGTGTAGGGTGTAGCGTGTAGGGTGTAGCGTGTATCGTGTAGCGTGTAGAGTGTAGCGTCTAGCGTATAGGGTGTAGCGTGTAGCGTGTAGATTGTAGCGTGTAGGGTGTAGGGTGTAGGGTGTAGCGTGTAGCGTGTAGGGTGCAGAGTGTAGCGTGTAGTGTGTAGGGTGTAGGGTGTAGAGTGCAGAGTGTAGGGTGTAGAGTGTAGCGTGTAGAGTGTAGGGTGTAGAGTGTAGGGTGTAGAGTGTAACGTGTAGTGTGTAGGGTGTAGCGTGTAGCGTGTAGGGTGTAGCGTGTAGCGTGTAGGGTGCAGGGTGTAGAGTGTAACATGTAGCGTGTAGGGTGTAGCGTGTAGCGTGTATGGTGTAGCGTGTAGCGTGTAGTGTGTAGCGTGTAGGGTGTAGGGTGTAGAGTGTAGCGTGTAGGGTGTAGGGTGTAGAGTGCAGAGTGTAGGGTGTAGAGTGTAGCGTGTAGAGTGTAGGGTGTAGAGTGTAGGGTGTAGAGTGTAACGTGTAGTGTGTAGGGTGTAGCGTGTAGCGTGTAGGGTGTAGCGTGTAGCGTGTAGGGAGCAGGGTGTAGAGTGTAGCGTGTAGGGTGTAGAGTGTAACGTGTAGCGTGTAGGGTGTAGTGTGTAGGGTGTAGGGTGTAGAGTGTAACGTGTAGCGTGTAGGGAGTAGCGTGTAGCGTGTAGGGTGTAGGGTGTAGAGTGTAGCGTGTTGCATGTAGGGTGTAGAGTGTAGCGTGTAGAGTGTAGCGTGTAGCGTGTAGCGTGTAGCGTGTAGCGTGTAGAGTGTAGCGTGTAGGGTGTAGAGTATAGTGTGTAGCGTGTAGGGTGTATGGTGTAGAGTGTAGAGTGTAGCATGTAGCGTGTAGCGTGTAGAGTGTAGCGTGTAGGGTGTAGAGTGTAGCGTGTTGCATGTAGGGTGTACAGTGTAGCGTGTAGCGTGTAGAGTGTAGGGTGTAGAGTGTAGCGTGTAGCGTGTAGAGTGTAGGGTGTAGAGTGTAGCGTGTTGCGTGTGGAGTGTAGCGTGTAGCGTGTAGGTTGTAGAGTGTAGCGTGTAGTGTGTAGGGTGTAGGGTGTAGCGTGTAGCGTGTAGAGTGTAGAGTGTAGCGTGTAGGGTGTATGGTGTAGAGTGTAGAGTGTAGCATGTAGCGTGTAGCGTGTAGAGTGTAGCGTGTAGGGTGTAGAGTGTAGCGTGTTGCATGTAGGGTGTACAGTGTAGCGTGTAGCGTGTAGAGTGTAGGGTGTAGAGTGTAGCGTGTAGCGTGTAGAGTGTAGGGTGTAGAGTGTAGCGTGTTGCGTGTGGAGTGTAGCGTGTAGCGTGTAGGTTGTAGAGTGTAGCGTGTAGCGTGTAGGGTGTAGGGTGTAGCGTGTAGCGTGTAGAGTGTAGAGTGTAGCGTGTAGCATGTAGAGTTTAGAGTGTAGCGTGTAGGGTGTAGAGTGTAGCGCATAGCGTGTAGGGTGTAGGGTGTAGAGTGTAGCGTGTAGCGTGTAGTGTACGGTGTAGAGTGTAGGGTGTAGCGTGTAGGGTGTAGAGTGTAGCGTGTAGCGTGTAGCGTGTAGGGTGTAGGGTGTAGATTGTAGCGTGTAGGGTGCAGGGTGTAGAGTGTAGCGTGTAGGGTGTAGAGTGTAACGTGTAGCGTGTAGGGTGTAGCGTGTAGCGTGTAGGGTATAGGGTGTAGAGTGTAACGTGTAGCGTGTAGGGTGTAGCGTGTAGCGTGTAGGGTGTAGCGTGTAGCGTGTAGTGTGTAGCGTGTAGAGTGTAGGGTGTAGAGTGTAGCGTGTAGGGTGTAGCATGTAGCGTGTAGGGTGTAGGGTGTAGAGTGTAGAGTGTAGCGTTTAGGGTGAAGCATGTAGGGTGTAGGGTGTCGGGTATAGCGTGTAGGGTGTAGGGTGTAGAGTGTAGGGTGTAGCGTGTATGGTGTAGAGTGTAGCGTGTAGCGTGCAGAGTATAGCGTGTACGGTGTAGCGTGTAGCGTGCAGAGTGTAGCGTGTAGGGTATAGAGTGTAGCGTGTTGCGTGTAGGGTGTAGAGTGTAGCGTGTAGCGTGTAGAGTGTAGAGTGTAGCGTGTAGCGTGTAGAGTGTAGGGTGTAGAGTATAGCGTGTAGCGTGTAGGGTGTAGGGTGTAGAGTGTAGAGTGTAGCATGTAGCGTGTAGCGTGTAGAGTGTAGCGTGTAGCGTGTAGAGTGTAGGGTGTAGCGTGTAGCGTGTAGCGTGTAGAGTGTAGGGTGTAGAGTGTAGCGTGTAGCGTGTAGAGTGTAGAGTGTAGCGTGTAGGGTGTAGAGTGTAGCGTGTAGCGTTTAGGGTGTAGGGTGTAGAGTGTAGCGTGTAGCGTGTAGAGTGTACGGTGTAGAGTGTAGGGTGTAGCGTGTAGGGTGTAGAGTGTAGCGTGTAGCGTGTAGCGTGTAGGGTTAAGCTACACACTACACACTAAACACAAAAAGAAAAGGATATGCAAACCAATGGGATCCACGTTAAATAGTCAATTTTATTGTACAAAAATAGTAATCCACAAACAGAACCAGGCAAAACATACATTTAAAAACATTTAAAACACTAGTATGGCTGAATAGGCCATAAGTAATTTTACCCGAGGGAATGAAGGAAGCTAATACTTTACAGCATATGTGAGACAGGAGAAATAACCAGAGAGAAAAAATTGCTAGGTATGCGGGTACACCAATCTTAGTCAAATCTACATATAAGAAGCCTATTGTTTACTGCCAACTGTGACCCCCTGAGTACTATGACAGGAAACATACTCCAGCCTAGTATCTGGAAGAAATACATCATGGATCCTATTTTGTTCAACACAGCATGCGTGCGCACAGTTGGTAAGCAAATGAAAGCAGACCCCTATAGAAAGGTAATCAGGGAAATAGGTATGCTGCAGTACTACAAAATCCTAGTTATTTGGATAAATGTATGCATACAGACGCCTTGTGGAAATACAAAGAATCAGGATCCATTGTCCTAAGGCTTGGAAAAATGCCAGGCCATGCATGAAGTAAATAGGTGTAATTCCATAGCAGTTGTAAAGATAAGTTACCCAAGTCCTGTCCCTCGGGAAAAAAACAAAGGAAGCCCTGAACCCCACGCGTATCGACGCTACTCAAGCTTCTTCATCAGAGGAAAAATTGACACCCTACACGCTACACGCTACACTCTACACCCTACACAATACACGCTACTTGCTACACCCTACATGCTACACTCTACACGCTACACGCTACACGCTACACCCTACACGGTACACGCTACTTGCTACACCCTACATGCTACACTCTACACGCTACACACAACACGCTACACCCTACACCCTACACCCTACACGCTACACGCTACACCCTACACCCTACACCCTACACGCTACAATCTACACGCTACACGCTACACACTATACGCTACACGCTAGACGCTACACTCTACACGCTACACGATACACGCTACACCCTACACGCTACATCCTACACTCTACACCCTACACCCTACACGCTACACGCTACACGCTACACCCTACACGCTACACCCTACACTCTACACCCTACACCCTACACGCTACACGCTACACGATACACCCTACACGCTGCACCCTACACTCTACACCCTACACGCTACACCCTACACGCTACACTCTACACGCTAAACGCTACAGCTTATACCCTACACTCTACACCGTACACCCTACATGCTACACTCTACACCCTACACGCTACACCCTACACCCTACACCCTACATGCTACACCCTACACTCTACACCCTACACGCTACACCCTATGCCCTGCACGCCACACACTAAACTCTACACGCTACACCCTACACCCTACACTGTACACCCTACACCCTACACGCTACACGCTACACTCTACACGCTACACCCTACACTCTACACCCTACACCCTACACGCTATACGCTACACTCTACACCCTGCACGCTACACGCTACACCCTACATGCTACACTCTACACCCTACACGCTACACCCTACACTCTACACCCTACACCCTACACACTACACGCTACTCGCTACACTCTACACCCTACACGCTACACTCTACACTCTACTCCCTACTCTCTACACGCTACACTCTATACCCTACACTCTACACGCTACGCGCTACACGCTACACACTACACACTACACGCTACACTTTACACTCTACACGCTACACACTACACGCTACACGCTACACTCTACACCCTACACCCTACTCTACATGCTACACGCTACACGGTACATGATACACGCTACACCCTACACGCTACACGCTACACCCTACACGCTACACGCTACACTCCACACCCTACACGCTACACCCTACACCCTACTCCCTACACTCTACACGCTACACGCTACACCCTACACCCTACACTGTACACCCTACACCCTACATGATACACTCTACACTCTGCTCCCTACTCTCTACACGCTACACTCTATACCCTACACTCTACACGCTACGCGCTACACGCTACACACTACACGCTACACCCTACACGCTACACTTTACACTCTACACGCTACACTCCACACTCTACACACTACACTCTACACCCTACACCCTACACCCTACTCTACATGCTACACGCTACACACTACATGCTACACCCTACACGCTTCACCCTACACCCTACACGCTACACGCTACACGCTACACTCTACACCCTACACTCTACACCCTACACGCTACACGCTAAACGCTACAGCTTATACCCTACACTCTACACCGTACACCCTACACGCTACACTCTACACCCTGCACGCTACACCCTACACCCTACACCCTACATGCTACACCCTACACTCTACACCCTACACCCTACATGCTACACTCTACACCCTACACCCTACTCTACATGCTACACGCTACACGGTACATGATACACGCTACACCCTACACGCTACACGCTACACCCTACACGCTACACGCTACACGCTACAATCTACACCCTACACGCTACACCCTACACCCTACTCCCTACACTCTACACGCTACACGCTACACCCTACACCCTACACTGTACACCCTACACCCTGCATGCTACACTCTACACTCTGCTCCCTACTCTCTACACGCTACACTCTATACCCTACACTCTACACGCTACGCGCTACACGCTACACACTGCACGCTACACCCTACACGCTACACTTTACACTCTACACGCTACACTCTACACTCTACACACTACACTCTACACCCTACACCCTACACCCTACTCTTCATGCTACACGCTACACGCTACATGCTACACCCTACACGCTACACCCTACACCCTACACGCTACACGCTACACGCTACACTCTACACCCTACACTCTACACCCTACACGCTACACGCTACACGCTACACGCTACACTCTACACGCTAAACGCTACAGCTTATACCCTACACTCTACACCGTACACCCTACACGCTACACTCTACACCCTACACGCTACACCCTACACCCTACACCCTACATGCTACACCCTACACTCTACACCCTACACCCTACACGCTACACCCTACGCCCTGCACGCCACACACTACACTCTACACGCTACACCCTACACACTACACTCTACACGCTACACGCTACACGCTACACCCTACACGCTACACTCTACACCCTACACACTACACTCTACGCTACACGGTACACGCTACACGCTACGCCCTACACCCTACACGCTACATGTTACACTCTACACCATACACGCTACACTCTACACCCTACACGCTACACCCTACACCCTACACGCTACACACTACACGCTACACTCTACACCCTACACGCTGCACTCTATACGCTACACGGTACACGCTACACGCTACACCCTACACCCTACATGCTACACGCTACACCCTACACTGTACACCCTACACCCTACACGCTACACTCTACACGCTACATGCTACACCCTACACTCTACACCCTACACGCTATACGCTACACTCTACACACTGCACGCTACACGCTACACGCTACACCCTACACGCTACACTCTACACCCTACACGCTACACTCTACATGCTACACGCTACACGCTACATGCTACACGCTACACCCTACACGCTACACTCTACACCCTACACCCTACCCCCTACACGCTACACTCTTCACCCTACACGCTACACCCTACACTCTACACCCTACACGCTACTCGCTACACTCTACACCCTACCCGCTACACTCTACACGCTACACGCTACACTCTACACTCTACACGCTACACGCTACACTCTACACCCTACACGCAACACGCTACACTCTACACCCTACACGCTACACTCTGCATGCTACACGCTACACCCTACACCCTACACGCTACACTCTACACGCTACACGCTACACTCTACACCATACACGCTACACCCTACACTCTACACCCTACACCCTACACGCTATACCCGACACCCTACACCCTACATGCTTCACCCTACATGCTACACTCTACACTCTACACCCTACACGCTACATGCTACACTCTACACGCTACACTCTACACCCTACACGCTACACTCTACATCCTACACCCTACACGCTATACGCTACACTCTACACCCTACACCCTACACTCTACACCCTACACGCTACACGCTACACTCTACACCCTACACACGCTACACGCTACACCCTACACTCTACACGCTACATGCTACACTCTACACCCTACACGATACATGCTACACCCTACACGCTACAGCCTACACGCTACACGCTACACTCTACACCCTACAAGCTACACGCTACACGCTACACCCTACACTCTACACCCTACACCGTACACGCTACACTCTACACGCTACACCCTTCACTCTACACCCTACACCCTACATGCTACACTCTACACCCTACACGGTACACCCTACAATCTACATGCTACATGCTACACTCTACACTCTACACCCTACACGCTACATGCTACACTCTACACCCTACACGCTACACTCTACACCCTACACGCTACATGCTACACTCTACACCATACACCCTACACGCTACATGCTACACGCTACACTCTACACCCTACACGCTACACGCTAGGGTGTAGAGTGTAATATGTAGCTGTAGTTTGTAGCGTTTAGCTTGTAGGGTGTAGCGTGTAGCGTGTAGGGTGTAGAGTGTAGCGTGTAGCGTGTAGCATGTAGGGTGTAGGGTGTAGAGTGTAGAGTGTAGCGTGTAGGGTGTAGAGTGTAGGGTGTAGGATGTAGAGTGTAGGGTTTAGAGTGTAATTTGTAGCGTGTAGGGTGTAGCGTGTAGCATGTAGGGTGTAGGGTGTGGAGTGTAGGGTGTAGCGTGTAGGGTGTAGAGTGTAGCGTGTAGCGTGTAGGGTGTAGAGTGTAGGGTGTAGCGTGTAGGGTGTAGAGTGTAGCGTGTAGGGTGTAGCGTGTAGCGTGCAGGGTGTAGAGTGTAGCGTATAGCGTGTAGGGTGTAGAGTGTAGGGTGTAGCGTGTAGGGTGTAGAGTGTAGGGTGTAGCGTGTAGGGTGTAGAGTGTAGCGTGTAGCGTGTAGGGTGTAGGGTGTAGGGTGTAGCGTGTAGGGTGTAGCATGTAGCGTGTAGCGTGTAGCATGTAGAGTAGGGTGTAGGGTGTAGAGTGTAGTGTGTAGAGTGTAGAGTGTAGCGTGTAGAGTGTAAAGTGTAGCGTGTAGGGTGTAGCGTGTAGTGTGTAGCGTGTAGCGCGTAGCGTGTAGAGTGTAGGGTATAGAGTGTAGCGTGTAGAGAGTAGGGAGCAGAGTGTAGTGTAGCGTGCAGGGTGTAGGGTGTACAGTGTAGGGTGTAGGGTGTAGCGTGTAGCGTGTAGGGTGTAGGGTGTAGGGTGTAGCATGTAGTGTGTAGCGTGTAGCGTGCAGGGTGTAGGGTGTAAAGTGTAGGGTGTAGGGTGTAGAGTGTAACGTGTAGCGTGTAGGGTGTAGCATGTAGCGTGTAGGGTGTAGGGTGTAGAGTGTAGGGTGTAGCGTGTAGGGTGTAGCGTGTAGCGTGTAGGGTGTAGGGTGTAGAGTGTAGGGTGTAGCGTGTAGGGTGTAGCGTGTATCGTGTAGCGTGTAGAGTGTAGCGTCTAGCGTATAGGGTGTAGCGTGTAGCGTGTAGATTGTAGCGTGTAGGGTGTAGGGTGTAGGGTGTAGCGTGTAGCGTGTAGGGTGTAGAGTGTAGCGTGTAGTGTGTAGGGTGTAGAGTGCAGAGTGTAGGGTGTAGAGTGTAGCGTGTAGAGTGTAGGGTGTAGAGTGTAGGGTGTAGAGTGTAACGTGTAGTGTGTAGGGTGTAGCGTGTAGCGTGTAGGGTGTAGCGTGTAGCGTGTAGGGTGCAGGGTGTAGAGTGTAACATGTAGCGTGTAGGGTGTAGCGTGTAGCGTGTATGGTGTAGCGTGTAGCGTGTAGTGTGTAGCGTGTAGGGTGTAGGGTGTAGAGTGTAGAGTGTAGGGTGTAGGGTGTAGAGTGCAGAGTGTAGGGTGTAGAGTGTAGCGTGTAGAGTGTAGGGTGTAGAGTGTAGGGTGTAGAGTGTAACGTGTAGTGTGTAGGGTGTAGCGTGTAGCGTGTAGGGTGTAGCGTGTAGCGTGTAGGGAGCAGGGTGTAGAGTGTAGCGTGTAGGGTGTAGAGTGTAACGTGTAGCGTGTAGGGTGTAGTGTGTAGGGTGTAGGGTGTAGAGTGTAACGTGTAGCGTGTAGGGTGTAGCGTGTAGCGTGTAGGGTGTAGGGTGTAGAGTGTAGCGTGTTGCATGTAGGGTGTAGAGTGTAGCGTGTAGAGTGTAGCGTGTAGCGTGTAGCGTGTAGAGTGTAGCGTGTAGGGTGTAGAGTATAGTGTGTAGCGTGTAGGGTGTATGGTGTAGAGTGTAGAGTGTAGCATGTAGAGTGTAGGGTGTAGAGTGTAGCGTGTTGCGTGTGGAGTGTAGCGTGTAGCGTGTAGGTTGTAGAGTGTAGCGTGTAGCGTGTAGGGTGTAGGGTGTAGCGTGTAGGGTGTTGCATGTAGGGTGTACAGTGTAGCGTGTAGTGTGTAGAGTGTAGGGTGTAGAGTGTAGCGTGTAGCGTGTAGAGTGTAGGGTGTAGAGTGTAGCGTGTTGCGTGTGGAGTGTAGCGTGTAGCGTGTAGGTTGTAGAGTGTAGCGTGTAGCGTGTAGGGTGTAGGGTGTAGCGTGTAGCGTGTAGAGTGTAGAGTGTAGCGTGTAGCATGTAGAGTTTAGAGTGTAGCGTGTAGGGTGTAGAGTGTAGCGCGTAGCGTGTAGGGTGTAGGGTGTAGAGTGTAGCGTGTAGCGTGCAGTGTACGGTGTAGAGTGTAGGGTGTAGCGTGTAGGGTGTAGAGTGTAGCGTGTAGCGTGTAGCGTGTAGGGTGTAGGGTGTAGATTGTAGCGTGTAGGGTGCAGGGTGTAGAGTGTAGCGTGTAGGGTGTAGTGTAACGTGTAGCGTGTGGGGTGTAGCGTGTAGCGTGTAGGGTGTAGGGTGTAGAGTGTAACGTGTAGCGTGTAGGGTGTAGCGTGTAGCGTGTAGGGTGTAGCGTGTAGGGTGTAGAGTATAGTGTGTAGCGTGTAGGGTGTATGGTGTAGAGTGTAGAGTGTAGCATGTAGAGTGTAGGGTGTAGAGTGTAGCGTGTTGCGTGTGGAGTGTAGCGTGTAGCGTGTAGGTTGTAGAGTGTAGCGTGTAGCGTGTAGGGTGTAGGTGTAGAGTGTAGGGTGTTGCATGTAGGGTGTACAGTGTAGCGTGTAGTGTGTAGAGTGTAGGGTGTAGAGTGTAGCGTTGTAGCGTGTAGAGTGTAGGGTGTAGAGTGTAGCGTGTTGCGTGTGGAGTGTAGCGTGTAGCGTGTAGGTTGTAGAGTGTAGCGTGTAGCGTGTAGGGTGTAGGGTGTAGCGTGTAGCGTGTAGAGTGTAGAGTGTAGCGTGTAGCATGTAGAGTTTAGAGTGTAGCGTGTAGGGTGTAGAGTGTAGCGCGTAGCGTGTAGGGTGTAGGGTGTAGAGTGTAGCGTGTAGCGTGCAGTGTACGGTGTAGAGTGTAGGGTGTAGCGTGTAGGGTGTAGAGTGTAGCGTGTAGCGTGTAGCGTGTAGGGTGTAGGGTGTAGATTGTAGCGTGTAGGGTGCAGGGTGTAGAGTGTAGCGTGTAGGGTGTAGTGTAACGTGTAGCGTGTGGGGTGTAGCGTGTAGCGTGTAGGGTGTAGGGTGTAGAGTGTAACGTGTAGCGTGTAGGGTGTAGCGTGTAGCGTGTAGGGTGTAGCGTGTAGCGTGTAGTGTGTAGCGTGTAGAGTGTAGGGTGTAGAGTGTAGCGTGTAGGGTGTAGCATGTAGCGTGTAGGGTGTAGGGTGTAGAGTGTAGAGTGTAGCGTTTAGGGTGAAGCATGTAGGGTGTAGGGTGTCGGGTATAGCGTGTAGGGTGTAGCGTGTATGGTGTAGAGTGTAGCGTGTAGCGTGCAGAGTATAGCGTGTAGGGTGTAGCGTGTAGCGTGCAGAGTGTAGCGTGTAGGGTATAGAGTGTAGCGTGTTGCGTGTAGGGTGTAGAGTGTAGCGTGTAGCGTGTAGAGTGTAGAGTGTAGCGTGTAGCGTGTAGAGTGTAGGGTGTAGAGTATAGCGTGTAGCGTGTAGGGTGTAGGGTGTAGAGTGTAGAGTGTAGCATGTAGCGTGTAGCGTGTAGAGTGTAGCGTGTAGCGTGTAGAGTGTAGGGTGTAGCGTGTAGCGTGTAGCGTGTAGAGTGTAGGGTGTAGAGTGTAGCGTGTAGCGTGTAGAGTGTAGAGTGTAGGGTGTAGGGTGTAGAGTGTAGCGTGTAGAGTGTACGGTTGTAGAGTGTAGGGTGTAGCGTGTAGGGTGTAGAGTGTAGCGTGTAGCGTGTAGCGTGTAGGGTTAAGCTACACACTACACACTAAACACAAAAAGAAAAGGATATGCAAACCAATGGGATCCACGTTAAATAGTCAATTTTATTGTACAAAAATAGTAATCCACAAACAGAACCAGGCAAAACATACATTTAAAAACATTTAAAACACTAGTATGGCTGAATAGGCCATAAGTAATTTTACCCGAGGGAATGAAGGAAGCTAATACTTTACAGCATATGTGAGACAGGAGAAATAACCAGAGAGAAAAAATTGCTAGGTATGCGGGTACACCAATCTTAGTCAAATCTACATATAAGAAGCCTATTGTTTACTGCCAACTGTGACCCCCTGAGTACTATGACAGGAAACATATACTCCAGCCTAGTATCTGGAAGAAATACATCATGGATCCTATTTTGTTCAACACAGCATGCGTGCGCACAGTTGGTAAGCAAATGAAAGCAGACCCCTATAGAAAGGTAATCAGGGAAATAGGTATGCTGCAGTACTACAAAATCCTAGTTATTTGGATAAATGTATGCATACAGACGCCTTGTGGAAATACAAAGAATCAGGATCCATTGTCCTAAGGCTTGGAAAAATGCCAGGCCATGCATGAAGTAAATAGGTGTAATTCCATAGCAGTTGTAAAGATAAGTTACCCAAGTCCTGTCCCTCGGGAAAAAAACAAAGGAAGCCCTTTACCCCACGCGTATCGACGCTACTCAAGCGTCTTCATCAGAGGAAAAAGTGACACCCTACACGCTACACTCTACACTCTACACGCTACACTCTACACCCTACACGCTACACCCTACACTCTACACGCTACATGCTACACTCTACACCCGACACAATACACGCTACTTGCTACACCCTACATGCTACACTCTACACGCTACACGCTACACGCTACACCCTACACGGTACACCCTACACTCTACACCCTACAACCAACACGCTACACGCTACACGCTACACCCTACACGCTACACCCTACACTCTACACCCTACACCCTACACGCTACACGCTACACGCTACACCCTACACGCTACACCCTACACTCTACACCCTACACGCTACACCCTACACGCTACACGTTACACTCTACACCCTACACCCTACACTCTACACCCTACACCCTACTCTCTACACTCTACACTCTACACCCTACACGCTACACTCTACACCCTACACCCTACACGCTACACGCTACACTCTACACGCTAAACGCTACAGCTTATACCCTACACTCTACACCGTACACCCTACATGCTACACTCTACACCCTACACGCTACACCCTACACCCTACACCCTACATGCTACACCCTACACTCTACACCCTACACGCTACACCCTACGCCCTGCACGCCACACACTACACTCTACACGCTACACCCTACACCCTACACTGTACACCCTACACCCTACACGCTACACGCTACACTCTACACGCTACACCCTACACTCTACACCCTACACCCTACACGCTATACGCTACACTCTACACCCTGCACGCTACACGCTACACGCTACACGATACACCCTACACGCTGCACCCTACACTCTACACCCTACACGCTACACCCTACACGCTACACTCTACACGCTAAACGCTACAGCTTATACCCTACACTCTACACCGTACACCCTACATGCTACACTCTACACCCTACACGCTACACCCTACACCCTACACCCTACATGCTACACCCTACACTCTACACCCTACACGCTACACCCTATGCCCTGCACGCCACACACTAAACTCTACACGCTACACCCTACACCCTACACTGTACACCCTACACCCTACACGCTACACTCTACACGCTACACCCTACACTCTACACCCTGCACGCTACACGCTACACCCTACATGCTACACTCTACACCCTACACGCTACACCCTACACTCTACACCCTACACCCTACACACTACACGCTACTCGCTACACTCTACACCCTACACGCTACACTCTACTCCCTACTCTCTACACGCTACACTCTATACCCTACACTCTACACGCTACGCGCTACACGCTACACACTACACACTACACGCTACACTTTACACTCTACACGCTACACACTACACGCTACACGCTACACTCTACACCCTACACCCTACTCTACATGCTACACGCTACACGGTACATGATACACGCTACACCCTACACGCTACACGCTACACCCTACACGCTACACGCTACACTCCACACCCTACACGCTACACCCTACACCCTACTCCCTACACTCTACACGCTACACGCTACACCCTACACCCTACACTGTACACCCTACACCCTACATGATACACTCTACACTCTGCTCCCTACTCTCTACACGCTACACTCTATACCCTACACTCTACACGCTACGCGCTACACGCTACACACTACACGCTACACCCTACACGCTACACTTTACACTCTACACGCTACACTCCACACTCTACACACTACACTCTACACCCTACACCCTACACCCTACTCTACATGCTACACGCTACACGCTACATGCTACACCCTACACGCTTCACCCTACACCCTACACGCTACACGCTACACGCTACACTCTACACCCTACACTCTACACCCTACACGCTACACGCTAAACGCTACAGCTTATACCCTACACTCTACACCGTACACCCTACACGCTACACTCTACACCCTGCACGCTACACCCTACACCCTACACCCTACATGCTACACCCTACACTCTACACCCTACACCCTACATGCTACACTCTACACCCTACACCCTACTCTACATGCTACACGCTACACGGTACATGATACACGCTACACCCTACACGCTACACGCTACACCCTACACGCTACACGCTACACGCTACAATCTACACCCTACACGCTACACCCTACACCCTACTCCCTACACTCTACACGCTACACGCTACACCCTACACCCTACACTGTACACCCTACACCCTGCATGCTACACTCTACACTCTGCTCCCTACTCTCTACACGCTACACTCTATACCCTACACTCTACACGCTACGCGCTACACGCTACACACTGCACGCTACACCCTACACGCTACACTTTACACTCTACACGCTACACTCTACACTCTACACACTACACTCTACACCCTACACCCTACACCCTACTCTTCATGCTACACGCTACACGCTACATGCTACACCCTACACGCTACACCCTACACCCTACACGCTACACGCTACACGCTACACTCTACACCCTACACTCTACAC
The DNA here is from genome assembly GCF_051348905.1 of Ranitomeya variabilis. Lineage (NCBI taxonomy): Eukaryota > Metazoa > Chordata > Amphibia > Anura > Dendrobatidae > Ranitomeya > Ranitomeya variabilis. The sequence continues at coordinate 375,102 of NW_027508199.1, forward strand.
CCTACACGCTACACGCTACACGCTACACGCTACACTCTACACGCTAAACGCTACAGCTTATACCCTACACTCTACACCGTACACCCTACACGCTACACTCTACACCCTACACGCTACACCCTACACCCTACACCCTACATGCTACACCCTACACTCTACACCCTACACCCTACACGCTACACCCTACGCCCTGCACGCCACACACTACACTCTACACGCTACACCCTACACACTACACTCTACACGCTACACGCTACACGCTACACCCTACACGCTACACTCTACACCCTACACACTACACTCTACGCTACACGGTACACGCTACACGCTACGCCCTACACCCTACACGCTACATGTTACACTCTACACCATACACGCTACACTCTACACCCTACACGCTACACCCTACACCCTACACGCTACACACTACACGCTACACTCTACACCCTACACGCTGCACTCTATACGCTACACGGTACACGCTACACGCTACACCCTACACCCTACATGCTACACGCTACACCCTACACTGTACACCCTACACCCTACACGCTACACTCTACACGCTACATGCTACACCCTACACTCTACACCCTACACGCTATACGCTACACTCTACACACTGCACGCTACACGCTACACGCTACACCCTACATGCTACACTCTACACCCTACACGCTACACTCTACATGCTACACGCTACACGCTACATGCTACACGCTACACCCTACACGCTACACTCTACACCCTACACCCTACCCCCTACACGCTACACTCTTCACCCTACACGCTACACTCTACACCCTACACGCTGCACTCTATACGCTACACGGTACACGCTACACGCTACACCCTACACCCTACATGCTACACGCTACACCCTACACTGTACACCCTACACACTACACGCTACACTCTACACCCTACACGCTGCACTCTATACGCTACACGGTACACGCTACACGCTACACCCTACACCCTACATGCTACACGCTACACCCTACACTGTACACCCTACACGCTACACGCTACACTCTACACTCTACACGCTACACGCTACACTCTACACCCTACACGCAACACGCTACACTCTACACCCTACACGCTACACTCTGCATGCTACACGCTACACCCTACACCCTACACGCTACACTCTACACGCTACACGCTACACTCTACACCATACACGCTACACCCTACACTCTACACCCTACACCCTACACGCTATACCCGACACCCTACACCCTACATGCTTCACCCTACACGCTACACTCTACACTCTACACCCTACACGCTACATGCTACACTCTACACGCTACACTCTACACCCTACACGCTACACTCTACATCCTACACCCTACACGCTATACGCTACACTCTACACCCTACACCCTACACTCTACACCCTACACGCTACACGCTACACTCTACACCCTACACACGCTACACGCTACACCCTACACTCTACACGCTACATGCTACACTCTACACCCTACACGATACATGCTACACCCTACACGCTACAGCCTACACGCTACACGCTACACTCTACACCCTACAAGCTACACGCTACACGCTACACCCTACACTCTACACCCTACACCGTACACGCTACACTCTACACGCTACACCCTTCACTCTACACCCTACACCCTACATGCTACACTCTACACCCTACACGGTACACCCTACAATCTACATGCTACATGCTACACTCTACACTCTACACCCTACACGCTACATGCTACACTCTACACCCTACACGCTACACTCTACACCCTACACGCTACATGCTACACTCTACACCATACACCCTACACGCTACATGCTACACGCTACACTCTACACCCTACACGCTACACGCTAGGGTGTAGAGTGTAATATGTAGCTGTAGTTTGTAGCGTTTAGCTTGTAGGGTGTAGCGTGTAGCGTGTAGGGTGTAGAGTGTAGCGTGTAGCGTGTAGCATGTAGGGTGTAGGGTGTAGAGTGTAGAGTGTAGCGTGTAGGGTGTAGAGTGTAGGGTGTAGGATGTAGAGTGTAGGGTTTAGAGTGTAATTTGTAGCGTGTAGGGTGTAGCGTGTAGCATGTAGGGTGTAGGGTGTGGAGTGTAGGGTGTAGCGTGTAGGGTGTAGAGTGTAGCGTGTAGCGTGTAGGGTGTAGAGTGTAGGGTGTAGCGTGTAGGGTGTAGAGTGTAGCGTGTAGGGTGTAGCGTGTAGCGTGCAGGGTGTAGAGTGTAGCGTATAGCGTGTAGGGTGTAGAGTGTAGGGTGTAGCGTGTAGGGTGTAGAGTGTAGGGTGTAGCGTGTAGGGTGTAGAGTGTAGCGTGTAGCGTGTAGGGTGTAGGGTGTAGGGTGTAGCGTGTAGGGTGTAGCATGTAGCGTGTAGCGTGTAGCATGTAGAGTAGGGTGTAGGGTGTAGAGTGTAGTGTGTAGAGTGTAGAGTGTAGCGTGTAGAGTGTAAAGTGTAGCGTGTAGGGTGTAGCGTGTAGTGTGTAGCGTGTAGCGCGTAGCGTGTAGAGTGTAGGGTATAGAGTGTAGCGTGTAGAGAGTAGGGAGCAGAGTGTAGTGTAGCGTGCAGGGTGTAGGGTGTACAGTGTAGGGTGTAGGGTGTAGCGTGTAGCGTGTAGGGTGTAGGGTGTAGGGTGTAGCATGTAGTGTGTAGCGTGTAGCGTGCAGGGTGTAGGGTGTAAAGTGTAGGGTGTAGGGTGTAGAGTGTAACGTGTAGCGTGTAGGGTGTAGCATGTAGCGTGTAGGGTGTAGGGTGTAGAGTGTAGGGTGTAGCGTGTAGGGTGTAGCGTGTAGCGTGTAGGGTGTAGGGTGTAGAGTGTAGGGTGTAGCGTGTAGGGTGTAGCGTGTATCGTGTAGCGTGTAGAGTGTAGCGTCTAGCGTATAGGGTGTAGCGTGTAGCGTGTAGATTGTAGCGTGTAGGGTGTAGGGTGTAGGGTGTAGCGTGTAGCGTGTAGGGTGTAGAGTGTAGCGTGTAGTGTGTAGGGTGTAGAGTGCAGAGTGTAGGGTGTAGAGTGTAGCGTGTAGAGTGTAGGGTGTAGAGTGTAGGGTGTAGAGTGTAACGTGTAGTGTGTAGGGTGTAGCGTGTAGCGTGTAGGGTGTAGCGTGTAGCGTGTAGGGTGCAGGGTGTAGAGTGTAACATGTAGCGTGTAGGGTGTAGCGTGTAGCGTGTATGGTGTAGCGTGTAGCGTGTAGTGTGTAGCGTGTAGGGTGTAGGGTGTAGAGTGTAGAGTGTAGGGTGTAGGGTGTAGAGTGCAGAGTGTAGGGTGTAGAGTGTAGCGTGTAGAGTGTAGGGTGTAGAGTGTAGGGTGTAGAGTGTAACGTGTAGTGTGTAGGGTGTAGCGTGTAGCGTGTAGGGTGTAGCGTGTAGCGTGTAGGGAGCAGGGTGTAGAGTGTAGCGTGTAGGGTGTAGAGTGTAACGTGTAGCGTGTAGGGTGTAGTGTGTAGGGTGTAGGGTGTAGAGTGTAACGTGTAGCGTGTAGGGTGTAGCGTGTAGCGTGTAGGGTGTAGGGTGTAGAGTGTAGCGTGTTGCATGTAGGGTGTAGAGTGTAGCGTGTAGAGTGTAGCGTGTAGCGTGTAGCGTGTAGAGTGTAGCGTGTAGGGTGTAGAGTATAGTGTGTAGCGTGTAGGGTGTATGGTGTAGAGTGTAGAGTGTAGCATGTAGAGTGTAGGGTGTAGAGTGTAGCGTGTTGCGTGTGGAGTGTAGCGTGTAGCGTGTAGGTTGTAGAGTGTAGCGTGTAGCGTGTAGGGTGTAGGGTGTAGCGTGTAGGGTGTTGCATGTAGGGTGTACAGTGTAGCGTGTAGTGTGTAGAGTGTAGGGTGTAGAGTGTAGCGTGTAGCGTGTAGAGTGTAGGGTGTAGAGTGTAGCGTGTTGCGTGTGGAGTGTAGCGTGTAGCGTGTAGGTTGTAGAGTGTAGCGTGTAGCGTGTAGGGTGTAGGGTGTAGCGTGTAGCGTGTAGAGTGTAGAGTGTAGCGTGTAGCATGTAGAGTTTAGAGTGTAGCGTGTAGGGTGTAGAGTGTAGCGCGTAGCGTGTAGGGTGTAGGGTGTAGAGTGTAGCGTGTAGCGTGCAGTGTACGGTGTAGAGTGTAGGGTGTAGCGTGTAGGGTGTAGAGTGTAGCGTGTAGCGTGTAGCGTGTAGGGTGTAGGGTGTAGATTGTAGCGTGTAGGGTGCAGGGTGTAGAGTGTAGCGTGTAGGGTGTAGTGTAACGTGTAGCGTGTGGGGTGTAGCGTGTAGCGTGTAGGGTGTAGGGTGTAGAGTGTAACGTGTAGCGTGTAGGGTGTAGCGTGTAGCGTGTAGGGTGTAGCGTGTAGGGTGTAGAGTATAGTGTGTAGCGTGTAGGGTGTATGGTGTAGAGTGTAGAGTGTAGCATGTAGAGTGTAGGGTGTAGAGTGTAGCGTGTTGCGTGTGGAGTGTAGCGTGTAGCGTGTAGGTTGTAGAGTGTAGCGTGTAGCGTGTAGGGTGTAGGGTGTAGAGTGTAGGGTGTTGCATGTAGGGTGTACAGTGTAGCGTGTAGTGTGTAGAGTGTAGGGTGTAGAGTGTAGCGTGTAGCGTGTAGAGTGTAGGGTGTAGAGTGTAGCGTGTTGCGTGTGGAGTGTAGCGTGTAGCGTGTAGGTTGTAGAGTGTAGCGTGTAGCGTGTAGGGTGTAGGGTGTAGCGTGTAGCGTGTAGAGTGTAGAGTGTAGCGTGTAGCATGTAGAGTTTAGAGTGTAGCGTGTAGGGTGTAGAGTGTAGCGCGTAGCGTGTAGGGTGTAGGGTGTAGAGTGTAGCGTGTAGCGTGCAGTGTACGGTGTAGAGTGTAGGGTGTAGCGTGTAGGGTGTAGAGTGTAGCGTGTAGCGTGTAGCGTGTAGGGTGTAGGGTGTAGATTGTAGCGTGTAGGGTGCAGGGTGTAGAGTGTAGCGTGTAGGGTGTAGTGTAACGTGTAGCGTGTGGGGTGTAGCGTGTAGCGTGTAGGGTGTAGGGTGTAGAGTGTAACGTGTAGCGTGTAGGGTGTAGCGTGTAGCGTGTAGGGTGTAGCGTGTAGCGTGTAGTGTGTAGCGTGTAGAGTGTAGGGTGTAGAGTGTAGCGTGTAGGGTGTAGCATGTAGCGTGTAGGGTGTAGGGTGTAGAGTGTAGAGTGTAGCGTTTAGGGTGAAGCATGTAGGGTGTAGGGTGTCGGGTATAGCGTGTAGGGTGTAGCGTGTATGGTGTAGAGTGTAGCGTGTAGCGTGCAGAGTATAGCGTGTAGGGTGTAGCGTGTAGCGTGCAGAGTGTAGCGTGTAGGGTATAGAGTGTAGCGTGTTGCGTGTAGGGTGTAGAGTGTAGCGTGTAGCGTGTAGAGTGTAGAGTGTAGCGTGTAGCGTGTAGAGTGTAGGGTGTAGAGTATAGCGTGTAGCGTGTAGGGTGTAGGGTGTAGAGTGTAGAGTGTAGCATGTAGCGTGTAGCGTGTAGAGTGTAGCGTGTAGCGTGTAGAGTGTAGGGTGTAGCGTGTAGCGTGTAGCGTGTAGAGTGTAGGGTGTAGAGTGTAGCGTGTAGCGTGTAGAGTGTAGAGTGTAGCGTGTAGGGTGTAGAGTGTAGCGTGTAGCGTTTAGGGTGTAGGGTGTAGAGTGTAGCGTGTAGCGTGTAGAGTGTACGGTGTAGAGTGTAGGGTGTAGCGTGTAGGGTGTAGAGTGTAGCGTGTAGCGTGTAGCGTGTAGGGTTAAGCTACACACTACACACTAAACACAAAAAGAAAAGGATATGCAAACCAATGGGATCCACGTTAAATAGTCAATTTTATTGTACAAAAATAGTAATCCACAAACAGAACCAGGCAAAACATACATTTAAAAACATTTAAAACACTAGTATGGCTGAATAGGCCATAAGTAATTTTACCCGAGGGAATGAAGGAAGCTAATACTTTACAGCATATGTGAGACAGGAGAAATAACCAGAGAGAAAAAATTGCTAGGTATGCGGGTACACCAATCTTAGTCAAATCTACATATAAGAAGCCTATTGTTTACTGCCAACTGTGACCCCCTGAGTACTATGACAGGAAACATATACTCCAGCCTAGTATCTGGAAGAAATACATCATGGATCCTATTTTGTTCAACACAGCATGCGTGCGCACAGTTGGTAAGCAAATGAAAGCAGACCCCTATAGAAAGGTAATCAGGGAAATAGGTATGCTGCAGTACTACAAAATCCTAGTTATTTGGATAAATGTATGCATACAGACGCCTTGTGGAAATACAAAGAATCAGGATCCATTGTCCTAAGGCTTGGAAAAATGCCAGGCCATGCATGAAGTAAATAGGTGTAATTCCATAGCAGTTGTAAAGATAAGTTACCCAAGTCCTGTCCCTCGGGAAAAAAACAAAGGAAGCCCTTTACCCCACGCGTATCGACGCTACTCAAGCGTCTTCATCAGAGGAAAAAGTGACACCCTACACGCTACACGCTACACTCTACACTCTACACGCTACACTCTACACCCTACACGCTACACCCTACACTCTACACGCTACATGCTACACTCTACACCCGACACAATACACGCTACTTGCTACACCCTACATGCTACACTCTACACGCTACACGCTACACGCTACACCCTACACGGTACACCCTACACTCTACACCCTACAACCAACACGCTACACGCTACACGCTACACCCTACACGCTACACCCTACACTCTACACCCTACACCCTACACGCTACACGCTACACGCTACACCCTACACGCTACACCCTACACTCTACACCCTACACGCTACACCCTACACGCTACACGTTACACTCTACACCCTACACCCTACACTCTACACCCTACACCCTACTCTCTACACTCTACACTCTACACCCTACACGCTACACTCTACACCCTACACCCTACACGCTACACGCTACACTCTACACGCTAAACGCTACAGCTTATACCCTACACTCTACACCGTACACCCTACATGCTACACTCTACACCCTACACGCTACACCCTACACCCTACACCCTACATGCTACACCCTACACTCTACACCCTACACGCTACACCCTACGCCCTGCACGCCACACACTACACTCTACACGCTACACCCTACACCCTACACTGTACACCCTACACCCTACACGCTACACGCTACACTCTACACGCTACACCCTACACTCTACACCCTACACCCTGCACGCTATACGCTACACTCTACACCTGCACGCTACACGCTACACCCTACACGCTACACTCTACACCCTACACACTACACCCTACACTCTACACCCTACACCCTACACACTACACGCTACTCGCTACACTCTACACCCTACACGCTACACTCTACACTCTACTCCCTACTCTCTACATGCTACACTCTATACCCTACACTCTACACGCTACGCGCTACACGCTACACACTACACACTACACGCTACACTTTACACTCTACACGCTACACACTACACGCTACACGCTACACTCTACACCCTACACCCTACTCTACATGCTACACGCTACACGGTACATGATACACGCTACACCCTACTCGCTACACGCTACACCCTACACGCTACACGCTACACTCCACACCCTACACGCTACACCCTACACCCTTCTCCCTACACTCTACACGCTACACGCTACACTCTACACCATACACGCTACACCCTACACTCTACACCCTACACCCTACACGCTATACCCGACACCCTACACCCTACATGCTTCACCCTACACGCTACACTCTACACTCTACACCCTACACGCTACATGCTACACTCTACACGCTACACTCTACACCCTACACGCTACACTCTACATCCTACACCCTACACGCTATACGCTACACTCTACACCCTACACCCTACACTCTACACCCTACACGCTACACGCTACACTCTACACCCTACACACGCTACACGCTACACCCTACACTCTACACGCTACATGCTACACTCTACACCCTACACGCTACATGCTACACTCTACACCATACACCCTACACGCTACATGCTACACGCTACACTCTACACCCTACACGCTACACGCTAGGGTGTAGAGTGTAATATGTAGCGTGTAGTTTGTAGCGTTTAGCTTGTAGGGTGTAGCGTGTAGCGTGTAGGGTGTAGAGTGTAGCGTGTAGCGTGTAGCATGTAGGGTGTAGAGTGTAGAGTGTAGCGTGTAGGGTGTAGAGTGTAGGGTGTAGGATGTAGAGTGTAGGGTTTAGAGTGTAATTTGTAGCGTGTAGGGTGTAGCGTGTAGCATGTAGGGTGTAGGGTGTGGAGTGTAGGGTGTAGCGTGTAGGGTGTAGAGTGTAGCGTGTAGCGTGTAGGGTGTAGACTGTAGGGTGTAGCGTGTAGGGTGTAGAGTGTAGCGTGTAGGGTGTAGCGTGTAGCGTGCAGGGTGTAGAGTGTAGCGTATAGCGTGTAGGGTGTAGAGTGTAGGGTGTAGCGTGTAGGGTGTAGAGTGTAGGGTGTAGCGTGTAGGGTGTAGAGTGTAGCGTGTAGCGTGTAGGGTGTAGGGTGTAGGGTGTAGCGTGTAGGGTGTAGAGTGTAGCGTGTAGCGTGTAGGGTGTAGGGTGTAGGGTGTAGCATGTAGTGTGTAGCGTGTAGCGTGTAGGGTGTAGCGTGTAGCATGTAGCGTGTAGCGTGTAGCATGTAGAGTGTAGGGTGTAGGGTGTAGCATGTAGAGTGTAGGGTGTAGGGTGTAGCGTGTAGAGTGTAGGGTATAGAGTGTAGCGTCTAGGGTGTAGAGTGTAGCGTGTAGCGTGTAGGGTGTAGAGTGTAGCGTGTAGGGTGTAGAATATAGCGTGTAGAGAGTAGGGTGTAGCATGTAGCGTGTAGGGTGTAGGGTGTAGAGTGTAGGGTGTAGCGTGTAGGGTGTAGCGTGTAGCGTGTAGGGTGTAGGGTGTAGAGTGTAGGGTGTAGCGTGTAGGGTGTAGCGTGTATCGTGTAGCGTGTAGAGTGTAGCGTCTAGCGTATAGGGTGTAGCGTGTAGCGTGTAGATTGTAGCGTGTAGGGTGTAGGGTGTAGGGTGTAGCGTGTAGCGTGTAGGGTGTAGAGTGTAGCGTGTAGTGTGTAGGGTGTAGGGTGTAGAGTGCAGAGTGTAGGGTGTAGAGTGTAGCGTGTAGAGTGTAGGGTGTAGAGTGTAGGGTGTAGAGTGTAACGTGTAGTGTGTAGGGTGTAGCGTGTAGCGTGTAGGGTGTAGCGTGTAGCGTGTAGGGTGCAGGGTGTAGAGTGTAACATGTAGCGTGTAGGGTGTAGCGTGTAGCGTGTATGGTGTAGCGTGTAGCGTGTAGTGTGTAGCGTGTAGGGTGTAGGGTGTAGAGTGTAGCGTGTAGGGTGTAGGGTGTAGAGTGCAGAGTGTAGGGTGTAGAGTGTAGCGTGTAGAGTGTAGGGTGTAGAGTGTAGGGTGTAGAGTGTAACGTGTAGTGTGTAGGGTGTAGCGTGTAGCGTGTAGGGTGTAGCGTGTAGCGTGTAGGGAGCAGGGTGTAGAGTGTAGCGTGTAGGGTGTAGAGTGTAACGTGTAGCGTGTAGGGTGTAGTGTGTAGGGTGTAGGGTGTAGAGTGTAACGTGTAGCGTGTAGGGTGTAGCGTGTAGCGTGTAGGGTGTAGAGTGTAGCGTGTTGCATGTAGGGTGTAGAGTGTAGCGTGTAGAGTGTAGCGTGTAGCGTGTAGCGTGTAGAGTGTAGCGTGTAGGGTGTAGAGTATAGTGTGTAGCGTGTAGGGTGTATGGTGTAGAGTGTAGAGTGTAGCATGTAGCGTGTAGCGTGTAGAGTGTAGCGTGTAGGGTGTAGAGTGTAGCGTGTTGCATGTAGGGTGTACAGTGTAGCGTGTAGCGTGTAGAGTGTAGGGTGTAGAGTGTAGCGTGTAGCGTGTAGAGTGTAGGGTGTAGAGTGTAGCGTGTTGCGTGTGGAGTGTAGCGTGTAGCGTGTAGGTTGTAGAGTGTAGCGTGTAGCGTGTAGGGTGTAGGGTGTAGCGTGTAGCGTGTAGAGTGTAGAGTGTAGCGTGTAGGGTGTATGGTGTAGAGTGTAGAGTGTAGCATGTAGCGTGTAGCGTGTAGAGTGTAGCGTGTAGAGTGTAGCGTGTAGGGTGTAGAGTGTAGCGTGTTGCATGTAGGGTGTACAGTGTAGCGTGTAGCGTGTAGAGTGTAGGGTGTAGAGTGTAGCGTGTAGCGTGTAGAGTGTAGGGTGTAGAGTGTAGCGTGTTGCGTGTGGAGTGTAGCGTGTAGCGTGTAGGTTGAAGAGTGTAGCGTGTAGCGTGTAGGGTGTAGGGTGTAGCGTGTAGAGTGTAGAGTGTAGCGTGTAGCATGTAGAGTTTAGAGTGTAGCGTGTAGGGTGTAGAGTGTAGCGCATAGCGTGTAGGGTGTAGGGTGTAGAGTGTAGCGTGTAGTGTACGGTGTAGAGTGTAGGGTGTAGCGTGTAGGGTGTAGAGTGTAGCGTGTAGCGTGTAGCGTGTAGGGTGTAGGGTGTAGATTGTAGCGTGTAGGGTGCAGGGTGTAGAGTGTAGCGTGTAGGGTGTAGAGTGTAACGTGTAGCGTGTAGGGTGTAGCGTGTAGCGTGTAGGGTGTAGGGTGTAGAGTGTAACGTGTAGCGTGTAGGGTGTAGCGTGTAGCGTGTAGGGTGTAGCGTGTAGCGTGTAGTGTGTAGCGTGTAGAGTGTAGGGTGTAGAGTGTAGCGTGTAGGGTGTAGCATGTAGCGTGTAGGGTGTAGGGTGTAGAGTGTAGAGTGTAGCGTTTAGGGTGAAGCATGTAGGGTGTAGGGTGTCGGGTATAGCGTGTAGGGTGTATTGTGTAGAGTGTAGGGTGTAGCGTGTATGGTGTAGAGTGTAGCGTGTAGCGTGCAGAGTATAGCGTGTACGGTGTAGCGTGTAGCGTGCAGAGTGTAGCGTGTAGGGTATAGAGTGTAGCGTGTTGCGTGTAGGGTGTAGAGTGTAGCGTGTAGCGTGTAGAGTGTAGAGTGTAGCGTGTAGCGTGTAGAGTGTAGGGTGTAGAGTATAGCGTGTAGCGTGTAGGGTGTAGGGTGTAGAGTGTAGAGTGTAGCATGTAGCGTGTAGCGTGTAGAGTGTAGCGTGTAGCGTGTAGAGTGTAGGGTGTAGCGTGTAGCGTGTAGCGTGTAGAGTGTAGGGTGTAGAGTGTAGCGTGTAGCGTGTAGAGTGTAGAGTGTAGCGTGTAGGGTGTAGAGTGTAGCGTGTAGCGTTTAGGGTGTAGGGTGTAGAGTGTAGCGTGTAGCGTGTAGAGTGTACGGTGTAGAGTGTAGGGTGTAGCGTGTAGGGTGTAGAGTGTAGCGTGTAGCGTGTAGCGTGTAGGGTTAAGCTACACACTACACACTAAACACAAAAAGAAAAGGATATTGCAAACCAATGGGATCCACGTTAAATAGTCAATTTTATTGTACAAAAATAGTAATCCACAAACAGAACCAGGCAAAACATACATTTAAAAACATTTAAAACACTAGTATGGCTGAATAGGCCATAAGTAATTTTACCCGAGGGAATGAAGGAAGCTAATACTTTACAGCATATGTGAGACAGGAGAAATAACCAGAGAGAAAAAATTGCTAGGTATGCGGGTACACCAATCTTAGTCAAATCTACATATAAGAAGCCTATTGTTTACTGCCAACTGTGACCCCCTGAGTACTATGACAGGAAACATATACTCCAGCCTAGTATCTGGAAGAAATACATCATGGATCCTATTTTGTTCAACACAGCATGCGTGCGCACAGTTGGTAAGCAAATGAAAGCAGACCCCTATAGAAAGGTAATCAGGGAAATAGATATGCTGCAGTACTACAAAATCCTAGTTATTTGGATAAATGTATGCATACAGACGCCTTGTGGAAATACAAAGAATCAGGATCCATTGTCCTAAGGCTTGGAAAAATGCCAGGCCGGGGCGTGGTTTGCCAAGGGACAGGAGTGGACGTGCTTTTGCACTGCTCCTGTTAATCCCTTAATTGCTACTAATTCAGCATACGTAATTCTGGACTATTATATTCCCCAACATACATAAACATGCCAGGATCAAGAGGGAAGAGGAAAATCGCTGGCACACCTAAGAATTCTCCCTCATTTGGGCAGAGAAGTACCCGGGAGAAAAACAATGGCGGCAGCAGGCTTCCCCCTGGTGGGGAAGAAAGAAGTCCCGTGATCCAAAGCAGAGGAGCTGCCGGCCGAAAACCAACGGTCCTGCGGACCCAAGACTCACAGAAATTCACTCAGACAGCAGCTGCTCCGAGGTCCCCTGCCCCTGCACCAACTCTGACAAAGACCGCAGGTACATCGGTGGGAGGCAGAGGGACCACGGAGATCTGTGATGCAGCGTTGCGGCGGAGGGACACCTGGGACGGCGAGGAGGTGCCTACTACAAGAATCCCGGCGCCTGTCAAGTCAGCGTCGCCGGGCAAGTCAGCGACGCTGAGCGGTGAGGAGAGGAGGGGATCCTTGTCAGCGGCGCCAGCCACCGCGCCGCTGTGGGAGCCAGGAGCGGGGACATGGACGGAGCGACAGACCGGCAGCGGAGTGATCCACCCGAAGCACCGCGGCTCACTGAGGTATGACGCGAAGGAGTTCATACCCGGAAGTGACAGGAGCAGGAGACACCAGTTGCCGGGAGCCGCAGCAGGGGACAGAGAACCTGCAGAGGAGCGGCAGGTATCGCCTGCTAATGCATTGATTTATGAAGGAGGGTGCTTGGGGAGACGATCGCCCCCCCCAGAACAAGGGGGGGAGGTTGCTCCCTAATAAAAGTAAAAACAGCAGTATTGTGAATGACATTCAAAAAGGGGGCAGGTCTATAAGAGATGGGGCAGAGCCATATTGTAAACAGGAACTCAGCCACAGTTATGGCTCCTTGTCACCCCCATTGATGAGCTATGATGGGAAGGAGGCAATGGAGATGAACCAAATGGACACCAACAATAAGTGCCTATTATCATTAAGGAATCCTAATCTGCATGAGGATGAATCCACTTCATTTGCAAAAATAGCAGAAATTACTGCTTTGCTGCCCAAATCATTTATTAAATCTATCGCCACAGGGCTTGAAGAGAAACTCAAAGAACAGCTTCACTCTGATAACCCTTTCTTGACCCCTGACCTTTCTATGACATCTTTGGTAGAGAGGGGTGCACAATCAGACAATCACACAGTTTCTTCAGCTTCCTCTGACCGTGATTATAATGATCTTATGGATGACTGTGACAATGAGGGGTTAACAGATTTAGAGGGGTGCTCAGAGGAGTCCAGTGATATGGAAGACTTAAGTGGTTCAGATGACATATCAATAACCTCAGATGTGAGCGTCATGGAGCAGGAGCAGCCTTGTACTGAGGTCCCTAATTACTCCCCGATTGATAAAATTGTGGCCTCTGACGAGTATCCCTCTATGAAATTCATGGTTAATCTGTGTAAGGCTCTTCTGTCATCTATGGAGCTAAAGGGAACTAGGTCATCTGAAAAAATATTCAAAAATCTATTCAGAGAAGTTTTTTCGCAAATTGATGGTGCCCCATTCTCTAACGTCAGCACGACCTCTGATGATTCCCCCAACATCCCGAATAAATCCTCTCCAAGCAAACACCAAAGGTTGGCGTTTTGTAATAATGCGGAGGGCGAGCCTGCACGTCCAGATCCCCTGGTCAATCTAAAAAAAGATATAGACTCCTTCAGGGCCAAATTAACTGATTTTGAAAATTACAAAAGAAAAAACAACTTGAAAGTCCGTGGTATCCCGGAATCGGTGGGGAAACTTCAGTTAGAAAAATATATTTCATCCATGATATCTTACATGCTCCCCGAGACTAAAGGTAAAAACCTAATAGTGAAAGCATTTAGGATACGGAGACCTCCCTTTCTCCCGCCTAATACTGCCGCGGATGTCATCGTCTCATTATACCCCAATTGGCTAAGAGACTCGCTGCTAGTCGCCGCAAGGGAGCCAAGGTTTCTCTCGTCTCAGTATGGACACTTGTCCTTGTACAGGGATCTATGCAAGGACACTATGCAAAAACGTAAACTGTTTCAGTTCGCCACCAATAGACTGCAACAGGCTGGAATGCAATACAACTGGCACCAGTTCTCTAGTCTAAGATTCCTCTTCGCGGCAAAATGGCGTACTTTTACTTCTCCAGCAGAGGCAATGGACTTTCTAAACCGTGCGGGTATAGGACATCCCGGGTCTTCTTCTGACCCTACTTTCAAACCCAAACTAAACCCTTGAATGTTTCTCTTCTCTTTGTATAGTCCAGATCACAACATGTGATTGAACCGAACTTGTTGCCCAATAAGTCTGTGGACCATCAATGATGGTCCTACCTTGACAGGCTTTCATTTTTTTCCCTCAGCTACTCAAACTTTGGTTACCAAATTTTTTCAAGATTTATTAAGCGATGTTACTCCTTTTATTATGCAGTTTTAGTTACAAATTTAGCTGCTGGCCTAAACTAACTTAGTTATTTCATAGCCTACTGCACCTTTAAAGTTGATATAATCATCCGTTATTCTACGCATATTTTACTTAACCCATTCTAAAGTATTACTTTTAAGCCACATTTATCATGTGAAATTCTACTGATCTAAATGTCTGCTTGTCTCCCCTATTGTATAGGGGTCTTTCCCTATCCTCATATCCCTCCCTCCCATCCTTCCCTCCCTTGTTTACCCTTCCCGGTTAAATACAAAATTTAATAAAGTTCCTTTGAAAAGGAAAAATGCCAGGCCATGCATGAAGTAAATAGGTGTAATTCCATAGCAGTTGTAAAGATAAGTTACCCAAGTCCTGTCCCTCGGGAAAAAAACAAAGGAAGCCCTGAACCCCACGCGTATCGACGCTACTCAAGCGTCTTCATCAGAGGAAAAATTGACACCCTACACGCTACACGCTACACTCTACACCCTACACAATACACGCTACTTGCTACACCCTACATGCTACACTCTACACGCTACACGCTACACCCTACACGGTACACGCTACTTGCTACACCCTACATGCTACACTCTACACGCTACACGCTACACGCTACACCCTACACCCTACACCCTACACGCTACACGCTACACCCTACACCCTACACCCTACACGCTACAATCTACACGCTACACGCTACACACTATACGCTACACGCTAGACGCTACACTCTACACGCTACACGATACACGCTACACCCTACACGCTACATCCTACACTCTACACCCTACACCCTACACGCTACACGCTACACGCTACACCCTACACGCTACACCCTACACTCTACACCCTACACCCTACACGCTACACGCTACACGATACACCCTACACGCTGCACCCTACACTCTACACCCTACACGCTACACCCTACACGCTACACGCTACACTCTACACGCTAAACGCTACAGCTTATACCCTACACTCTACACCGTACACCCTACATGCTACACTCTACACCCTACACCCTACACCCTACATGCTACACCCTACACTCTACACCCTACACGCTACACCCTATGCCCTGCACGCCATACACTAAACTCTACACGCTACACCCTACACCCTACACTGTACACCCTACACCTCACACGCTACACGCTACACTCTACACGCTACACCCTACACTCTACACCCTACACCCTACACGCTATACGCTACACTCTACACCCTGCACGCTACACGCTACACGCTACACTCTACACCCTACACGCTACACCCTACACTCTACACCCTACACCCTACACACTACACGCTACTCGCTACACTCTACACCCTACACGCTACACTCTACACTCTACTCCCTACTCTCTACACGCTACACTCTATACCCTACACTCTACACGCTACGCGCTACACGCTACACACTACACACTACACGCTACACTTTACACTCTACACGCTACACACTACACGCTACACGCTACACTCTACACCCTACACCCTACTCTACATGCTACACGCTACACGGTACATGATACACGCTACACCCTACACGCTACACGCTACACCCTACACGCTACACGCTACACTCCACACCCTACACGCTACACCCTACACCCTACTCCCTACACTCTACACGCTACACGCTACACCCTACACCCTACACTGTACACCCTACACCCTACATGCTACACTCTACACTCTGCTCCCTACTCTCTACACGCTACACTCTATACCCTACACTCTACACGCTACGCGCTACACGCTACACACTACACGCTACACCCTACACGCTACACTTTACACTCTACACGCTACACTCCACACTCTACACACTACACTCTACACCCTACACCCTACACCCTACTCTACATGCTACACGCTACACGCTACATGCTACACCCTACACGCTTCACCCTACACCCTACACGCTACACGCTACACGCTACACTCTACACCCTACACTCTACACCCTACACGCTACACGCTACACGCTACACTCTACACGCTAAACGCTACAGCTTATACCCTACACTCTACACCGTACACCCTACACGCTACACTCTACACCCTGCACGCTACACCCTACACCCTACACCCTACATGCTACACCCTACACTCTACACCCTACACCCTACATGCTACACTCTACACCCTACACCCTACTCTACATGCTACACGCTACACGGTACATGATACACGCTACACCCTACACGCTACACGCTACACCCTACACGCTACACGCTACACGCTACAATCTACACCCTACACGCTACACCCTACACCCTACTCCCTACACTCTACACGCTACACGCTACACGCTACACCCTACACTGTACACCCTACACCCTACACGCTACACTCTACACGCTACATGCTACACCCTACACTCTACACCCTACACGCTATACGCTACACTCTACACACTGCACGCTACACGCTACACGCTACACCCTACACGCTACACTCTACACCCTACACGCTACACTCTACATGCTACACGCTACACGCTACATGCTACACGCTACACCCTACACGCTACACTCTACACCCTACACCCTACCCCCTACACGCTACACTCTTCACCCTACACGCTACACCCTACACGCTACACCCTACACTGTACACCCTACACCCTACACGCTACACGCTACACCCTACACGCTACACTCTACACCCTACACGCTACACCCTACACTCTACACCCTACACCCTACACACTACACGCTACTCGCTACACTCTACACCCTACACGCTACACTCTACACTCTACTCCCTACTCTCTACACGCTACACTCTATACCCTACACTCTGCACGCTACGCGCTACACGCTACACACTACACACTACACGCTACACTTTACACTCTACACGCTACACACTACACGCTACACGCTACACTCTACACCCTACACCCTACTCTACATGCTACACGCTACACGGTACATGATACACGCTACACCCTACTCGCTACACGCTACACCCTACACGCTACACGCTACACTCCACACCCTACACGCTACACCCTACACCCTTCTCCCTACACTCTACACGCTACACGCTACACCCTACACTGTACACCCTACACCCTACACGCTACACTCTACACTCTGCTCCCTACCCTCTACACGCTACACTCTATACCCTACACTCTACACGCTACGCGCTACACGCTACACACTACACGCTACACCCTACACGCTACACTTTACACTCTACACGCTACACTCCACACCCTACACCCTACACCCTACTCTACATGCTACACGCTACACGCTACATGCTACACCCTACACGCTTCACCCTACACCCTACACGCTACACGCTACACGCTACACTCTGCACCCTACACTCTACACCCTACACGCTACACGCTACACGCTACACTCTACACGCTAAACGCTACAGCTTATACCCTACACTCTACACCGTACACCCTACACGCTACACTCTACACCCTACACGCTACACCCTACACCCTACACCCTACATGCTACACCCTACACTCTACACCCTACACCCTACACGCTACACTCTACACCCTACACCCTACTCTACATGCTACACGCTACACGGTACATGATACACGCTACACCCTACACGCTACACGCTACACCCTACACGCTACACGCTACACGCTACACTCTACACCCTACACGCTACACCCTACACCCTACTCCCTACACTCTACATGCTACACGCTACACCCTACACCCTACACTGTACACCCTACACTCTGCACGCTACACTCTACACTCTGCTCCCTACTCTCTACACGCTACACTCTATACCCTACACTCTACACGCTACGCGCTACACGCTACACACTACACGCTACACCCTACACGCTACACTTTACACTCTACACGCTACACTCCACACTCTACACACTACACTCTACACCCTACACCCTACACCCTACTCTACATGCTACACGCTACACGCTACATGCTACACCCTACACGCTTCACCCTACACCCTACACGCTACACGCTACACGCTACACTCTACACCCTACACTCTACACCCTACACGCTACACGCTACACGCTACACTCTACACGCTAAACGCTACAGCTTATACCCTACACTCTACACCGTACACCCTACACGCTACACTCTACACCCTGCACGCTACACCCTACACCCTACACCCTACATGCTACACCCTACACTCTACACCCTACACCCTACATGCTACACTCTACACCCTACACCCTACTCTACATGCTACACGCTACACGGTACATGATACACGCTACACCCTACAAGCTACACGCTACACCCTACACGCTACACGCTACACGCTACACCCTACACCCTACACCCTACACGCTACACGCTACACCCTACACCCTACACCCTACACGCTACAATCTACACGCTAC
This sequence comes from Ranitomeya variabilis, assembly GCF_051348905.1. Lineage (NCBI taxonomy): Eukaryota > Metazoa > Chordata > Amphibia > Anura > Dendrobatidae > Ranitomeya > Ranitomeya variabilis. Next base: position 393,864 of record NW_027508199.1, read on the forward strand.
ACGCTACACACTATACGCTACACGCTAGACGCTACACTCTACACGCTACACGATACACGCTACACCCTACACGCTACATCCTACACTCTACACCCTACACCCTACACGCTACACGCTACACGCTACACCCTACACGCTACACCCTACACTCTACACCCTACACCCTACACGCTACACGCTACACGATACACCCTACACGCTGCACCCTACACTCTACACCCTACACGCTACACCCTACACGCTACACGCTACACTCTACACGCTAAACGCTACAGCTTATACCCTACACTCTACACCGTACACCCTACATGCTACACTCTACACGCTACACCCTACACCCTACACCCTACATGCTACACCCTACACTCTACACCCTACACGCTACACCCTATGCCCTGCACGCCATACACTAAACTCTACACGCTACACCCTACACCCTACACTGTACACCCTACACCTCACACGCTACACGCTACACTCTACACGCTACACCCTACACTCTACACCCTACACCCTACACGCTATACGCTACACTCTACACCCTGCACGCTACACGCTACACGCTACACTCTACACCCTACACGCTACACCCTACACTCTACACCCTACACCCTACACACTACACGCTACTCGCTACACTCTACACCCTACACGCTACACTCTACACTCTACTCCCTACTCTCTACACGCTACACTCTATACCCTACACTCTACACGCTACGCGCTACACGCTACACACTACACACTACACGCTACACTTTACACTCTACACGCTACACACTACACGCTACACGCTACACTCTACACCCTACACCCTACTCTACATGCTACACGCTACACGGTACATGATACACGCTACACCCTACACGCTACACGCTACACCCTACACGCTACACGCTACACTCCACACCCTACACGCTACACCCTACACCCTACTCCCTACACTCTACACGCTACACGCTACACCCTACACCCTACACTGTACACCCTACACCCTACATGCTACACTCTACACTCTGCTCTCTACTCTCTACACGCTACACTCTATACCCTACACTCTACACGCTACGCGCTACACGCTACACACTACACGCTACACCCTACACGCTACACTTTACACTCTACACGCTACACTCCACACTCTACACACTACACTCTACACCCTACACCCTACACCCTACTCTACATGCTACACGCTACACGCTACATGCTACACCCTACACGCTTCACCCTACACCCTACACGCTACACGCTACACGCTACACTCTACACCCTACACTCTACACCCTACACGCTACACGCTACACGCTACACTCTACACGCTAAACGCTACAGCTTATACCCTACACTCTACACCGTACACCCTACACGCTACACTCTACACCCTGCACGCTACACCCTACACCCTACACCCTACATGCTACACCCTACACTCTACACCCTACACCCTACATGCTACACTCTACACCCTACACCCTACTCTACATGCTACACGCTACACGGTACATGATACACGCTACACCCTACACGCTACACGCTACACCCTACACGCTACACGCTACACGCTACAATCTACACCCTACACGCTACACCCTACACCCTACTCCCTACACTCTACACGCTACACGCTACACCCTACACCCTACACTGTACACCCTACACCCTGCACGCTACACTCTACACTCTGCTCCCTACTCTCTACACGCTACTCTCTATACCCTACACTCTACACGCTACGCGCTACACGCTACACACTACACGCTACACCCTACACGCTACACTTTACACTCTACACGCTACACTCTACACTCTACACACTACACTCTACACCCTACACCCTACACCCTACTCTACATGCTACACGCTACACGCTACATGCTACACCCTACACGCTACACCCTACACCCTACACGCTACACGCTACACGCTACACGCTACACTCTACACCCTACACTCTACACCCTACACGCTACACGCTACACGCTACACTCTACACGCTAAACGCTACAGCTTATACCCTACACTCTACACCGTACACCCTACACGCTACACTCTAAACCCTACACGCTACACCCTACACCCTACACCCTACATGCTACACCCTACACTCTACACCTTACACCCTACACGCTACACCCTACGCCCTGCACGCCACACACTACACTCTACACGCTACACCCTACACACTACACTCTACACGCTACACGCTACACGCTACACGCTACACTCTACACCCTACACGCTACACTCTACACCCTACACACTACACTCTATACGCTACACGGTACACGCTACACGCTACGCCCTACACCCTACACGCTACATGTTACACTCTACACCCTACACGCTACACTCTACACCCTACACGCTACACCCTACACCCTACACGCTACACACTACACGCTACACTCTACACCCTACACGCTGCACTCTATATGCTACACGGTACACGCTACACGCTACACCCTACACCCTACATGCTACACGCTACACCCTACACTGTACACCCTACACCCTACACGCTACACTCTACACGCTACATGCTACACCCTACACTCTACACCCTACACGCTATACGCTACACTCTACACACTGCACGCTACACGCTACACGCTACACCCTACACGCTACACTCTACACCCTACACGCTACACTCTACATGCTACACGCTACACGCTACATGCTACACGCTACACCCTACACGCTACACTCTACACCCTACACCCTACCCCCTACACGCTACACTCTTCACCCTACACGCTACACCCTACACGCTACACCCTACACTGTACACCCTACACCCTACACGCTACACCCTACACGCTACACTCTACACCCTACACGCTACACCCTACACTCTACACCCTACACCCTACACACTACACGCTACTCGCTACACTCTACACCCTACACGCTACACTCTACACTCTACTCCCTACTCTCTACACGCTACACTCTATACCCTACACTCTGCACGCTACGCGCTACACGCTACACACTACACACTACACGCTACACTTTACACTCTACACGCTACACACTACACGCTACACGCTACACTCTACACCCTACACCCTACTCTACATGCTACACGCTACACGGTACATGATACACGCTACACCCTACTCGCTACACGCTACACCCTACACGCTACACGCTACACTCCACACCCTACACGCTACACCCTACACCCTTCTCCCTACACTCTACACGCTACACGCTACACCCTACACTGTACACCCTACACCCTACACGCTACACTCTACACTCTGCTCCCTACCCTCTACACGCTACACTCTATACCCTACACTCTACACGCTACGCGCTACACGCTACACACTACACGCTACACCCTACACGCTACACTTTACACTCTACACGCTACACTCCACACCCTACACCCTACACCCTACTCTACATGCTACACGCTACACGCTACATGCTACACCCTACACGCTTCACCCTACACCCTACACGCTACACGCTACACGCTACACTCTACACCCTACACTCTACACCCTACACGCTACACGCTACACGCTACACTCTACACGCTAAACGCTACAGCTTATACCCTACACTCTACACCGTACACCCTACACGCTACACTCTACACCCTACACGCTACACCCTACACCCTACACCCTACATGCTACACCCTACACTCTACACCCTACACCCTACACGCTACACTCTACACCCTACACCCTACTCTACATGCTACACGCTACACGGTACATGATACACGCTACACCCTACACGCTACACGCTACACCCTACACGCTACACGCTACACGCTACACTCTACACCCTACACGCTACACCCTACACCCTACTCCCTACACTCTACATGCTACACGCTACACCCTACACCCTACACTGTACACCCTACACTCTGCACGCTACACTCTACACTCTGCTCCCTACTCTCTACACGCTACACTCTATACCCTACACTCTACACGCTACGCGCTACACGCTACACACTACACGCTACACCCTACACGCTACACTTTACACTCTACACGCTACACTCCACACTCTACACACTACACTCTACACCCTACACCCTACACCCTACTCTACATGCTACACGCTACACGCTACATGCTACACCCTACACGCTTCACCCTACACCCTACACGCTACACGCTACACGCTACACTCTACACCCTACACTCTACACCCTACACGCTACACGCTACACGCTACACTCTACACGCTAAACGCTACAGCTTATACCCTACACTCTACACCGTACACCCTACACGCTACACTCTACACCCTGCACGCTACACCCTACACCCTACACCCTACATGCTACACCCTACACTCTACACCCTACACCCTACATGCTACACTCTACACCCTACACCCTACTCTACATGCTACACGCTACACGGTACATGATACACGCTACACCCTACAAGCTACACGCTACACCCTACACGCTACACGCTACACGCTACAATCTACACCTTACACGCTACACCCTACACCCTACTCCCTACACTCTACACGCTACACGCTACACCCTACACCCTACACTGTACACCCTACACCCTGCACGCTACACTCTACACTCTGCTCCCTACTCTCTACACGCTACACTCTATACCCTACACTCTACACGCTACGCGCTACACGCTACACACTACACGCTACACCCTACACGCTACACTTTACACTCTACACGCTACACTCTACACTCTACACACTACACTCTACACCCTACACCCTACACCCTACTCTACATGCTACACGCTACACGCTACATGCTACACCCTACACGCTACACCCTACACCCTACACGCTACACGCTACACGCTACACTACACCCTACACTCTACACCCTACACGCTACACGCTACACGCTACACTCTACACGCTAAACGCTACAGCTTATACCCTACACTCTACACCGTACACCCTACACGCTACACTCTACACCCTACACGCTACACCCTACACCCTACATGCTACACCCTACACTCTACACCCTACACGCTACACCCTACGCCCTGCACGCCACACACTACACTCCACACGCTACACCCTACACACTACACTCTACACGCTACACGCTACACGCTACACTCTACACCCTACACGCTACACTCTACACCCTACACACTACACTCTATACGCTACACGGTACACGCTACACGCTACGCCCTACACCCTACACGCTACATGTTACACTCTACACCCTACACGCTACACTCTACACCCTACACGCTACACCCTACACCCTACACGCTACACACTACACGCTACACTCTACACCCTACACGCTGCACTCTATACGCTACACGGTACACGCTACACGCTACACCCTACACCCTACATGCTACACGCTACACCCTACACTGTACACCCTACACCCTACACGCTACACTCTACACGCTACATGCTACACCCTACACTCTACACCCTACACGCTATACGCTACACTCTACACACTGCACGCTACACGCTACACGCTACACCCTACACGCTACACTCTACACCCTACACGCTACACTCTACATGCTACACGCTACACGCTACATGCTACACGCTACACCCTACACGCTACACTCTACACCCTACACCCTACCCCCTACACGCTACACTCTTCACCCTACACGCTACACCCTACACTCTACACCCTACACCCTACACGCTACTCGCTACACTCTACACCCTACCCGCTACACTCTACACGCTACACGCTACACTCTACACTCTACACGCTACACTCTACACCCTACACGCAACACGCTACACTCTACACCCTACACGCTACACTCTGCATGCTACACGCTACACCCTACACCCTACACGCTACACTCTACACACTACACGCTACACTCTACACCATACACGCTACACCCAACACTCTACACCCTACACCCTACACGCTATACCCGACACCCTACACCCTACATGCTTCACCCAACACGCTACACTCTACACTCTAGACCCTACACGCTACATGCTACACTCTACACGCTACACTCTACACCCTACACGCTACACTCTACATCCTACACCCTACACGCTATACGCTACACTCTACACCCTACACCCTACACTCTACACCCTACACGCTACACGCTACACTCTACACCCTACACCCTACACACGCTACACGCTACACCCTACACTCTACACGCTACATGCTACACTCTACACCCTACACGATACATGCTACACCCTACACGCTACAGCCTACACGCTACACGCTACACTCTACACCCTACAAGCTACACGCTACACGCTACACCCTAAACTCTACACCCTACACCGTACACACTACACGCTACACTCTACACGCTACACCCTTCACTCTACACCCTACACCCTACATGCTACACTCTACACCCTACACGGTACACCCTACAATCTACATGCTACATGCTACACTCTACACTCTACACCCTACACCCTACACGCTACATGCTACACTCTACACCCTACACGCTACACTCTACACCCTACACGCTACATGCTACACTCTACACCATACACCCTACACGCTACATGCTACACGCTACACTCTACACCCTACACGCTACACGCTAGGGTGTAGAGTGTAATATGTAGCGTGTAGTTTGTAGCGTTTAGCTTGTAGGGTGTAGCGTGTAGCGTGTAGGGTGTAGAGTGTAGCGTGTAGCGTGTAGCATGTAGGGTGTAGGGTGTAGAGTGTAGAGTGTAGCGTGTAGGGTGTAGAGTGTAGGGTGTAGGATGTAGAGTGTAGGGTTTAGAGTGTAATTTGTAGCGTGTAGGGTGTAGCGTGTAGCATGTAGGGTGTAGGGTGTGGAGTGTAGGGTGTAGCGTGTAGGGTGTAGAGTGTAGCGTGTAGCGTGTAGGGTGTAGAGTGTAGGGTGTAGCGTGTAGGGTGTAGAGTGTAGCGTGTAGGGTGTAGCGTGTAGCGTGCAGGGTGTAGAGTGTAGCGTATAGCGTGTAGGGTGTAGGGTGTAGCGTGTAGGGTGTAGAGTGTAGGGTGTAGCGTGTAGGGTGTAGAGTGTAGCGTGTAGCGTGTAGGGTGTAGGGTGTAGGGTGTAGCGTGTAGGGTGTAGATTGTAGCGTGTAGCGTGTAGGGTGTAGGGTGTAGGGTGTAGCATGTAGTGTGTAGCGTGTAGCGTGTAGGGTGTAGCGTGTAGCATGTAGCGTGTAGCGTGTAGCATGTAGAGTGTAGGGTGTAGGGTGTAGCATGTAGAGTGTAGGGTGTAGGGTGTAGCGTGTAGAGTGTAGGGTATAGAGTGTAGCGTCTAGGGTGTAGAGTGTAGCGTGTAGCGTGTAGGGTGTAGAGTGTAGCGTGTAGGGTGTAGAATATAGCGTGTAGAGAGTAGGGTGTAGGGTGTAGAGTGTAGGGTGTAGGGTGTAGAGTGTAACGTGTAGCGTGTAGGGTGTAGCATGTAGCGTGTAGGGTGTAGGGTGTAGAGTGTAGGGTGTAGCGTGTAGGGTGTAGCGTGTAGCGTGTAGGGTGTAGGGTGTAGAGTGTAGGGTGTAGCGTGTAGGGTGTAGCGTGTATCGTGTAGCGTGTAGAGTGTAGCGTCTAGCGTATAGGGTGTAGCGTGTAGCGTGTAGATTGTAGCGTGTAGCGTGTAGGGTGTAGAGTGTAGCGTGCAGTGTGTAGGGTGTAGGGTGTAGAGTGCAGAGTGTAGGGTGTAGAGTGTAGCGTGTAGAGTGTAGGGTGTAGAGTGTAGGGTGTAGAGTGTAACGTGTAGTGTGTAGGGTGTAGCGTGTAGCGTGTAGGGTGTAGCGTGTAGCGTGTAGGGTGCAGGGTGTAGAGTGTAACATGTAGCGTGTAGGGTGTAGCGTGTAGCGTGTATGGTGTAGCGTGTAGCGTGTAGTGTGTAGCGTGTAGGGTGTAGGGTGTAGAGTGTAGCGTGTAGGGTGTAGGGTGTAGAGTGCAGAGTGTAGGGTGTAGAGTGTAGCGTGTAGAGTGTAGGGTGTAGAGTGTAGGGTGTAGAGTGTAACGTGTAGTGTGTAGGGTGTAGCGTGTAGCGTGTAGGGTGTAGCGTGTAGCGTGTAGGGAGCAGGGTGTAGAGTGTAGCGTGTAGGCTGTAGAGTGTAACGTGTAGCGTGTAGGGTGTAGTGTGTAGGGTGTAGGGTGTAGAGTGTAACGTGTAGCGTGTAGGGTGTAGCGTGTAGCGTGTAGGGTGTAGGGTGTAGAGTGTAGCGTGTTGCATGTAGGGTGTAGAGTGTAGCGTGTAGAGTGTAGCGTGTAGCGTGTAGCGTGTAGAGTGTAGCGTGTAGGGTGTAGAGTATAGTGTGTAGCGTGTAGGGTGTATGGTGTAGAGTGTAGAGTGTAGCATGTAGCGTGTAGCGTGTAGAGTGTAGCGTGTAGGGTGTAGAGTGTAGCGTGTTGCATGTAGGGTGTACAGTGTAGCGTGTAGAGTGTAGGGTGTAGAGTGTAGCGTGTAGCGTGTAGAGTGTAGGGTGTAGAGTGTAGCGTGTTGCGTGTGGAGTGTAGCGTGTAGCGTGTAGGTTGTAGAGTGTAGCGTGTAGCGTGTAGGGTGTAGGGTGTAGCGTGTAGCGTGTAGAGTGTAGAGTGTAGCGTGTAGCATGTAGAGTTTAGAGTGTAGCGTGTAGGGTGTAGAGTGTAGCGCGTAGCGTGTAGGGTGTAGGGTGTAGAGTGTAGCGTGTAGCGTGTAGTGTACGGTGTAGAGTGTAGGGTGTAGCGTGTAGGGTGTAGCGTGTAGGGTGTAGGGTGTAGATTGTAGCGTGTAGGGTGCAGGGTGTAGAGTGTAGCGTGTAGGGTGTAGAGTGTAACGTGTAGCGTGTAGGGTGTAGCGTGTAGCGTGTAGGGTGTAGGGTGTAGGGTGTAGAGTGTAACGTGTAGCGTGTAGGGTGTAGCGTGTAGCGTGTAGGGTGTAGCGTGTAACGTGTAGTGTGTAGCGTGTAGAGTGTAGGGTGTAGAGTGTAGCGTGTAGGGTGTAGCATGTAGCGTGTAGGGTGTAGGGTGTAGAGTGTAGAGTGTAGCGTTTAGGGTGAAGCATGTAGGGTGTAGGGTGTCGGGTATAGCGTGTAGGGTGTAGGGTGTAGAGTGTAGGGTGTAGCGTGTATGGTGTAGAGTGTAGCGTGTAGCGTGCAGAGTATAGCGTGTAGGGTGTAGCGTGTAGCGTGCAGAGTGTAGCGTGTAGGGTATAGAGTGTAGCGTGTTGCGTGTAGGGTGTAGAGTGTAGCGTGTAGCGTGTAGAGTGTAGAGTGTAGCGTGTAGCGTGTAGAGTGTAGGGTGTAGAGTATAGCGTGTAGCGTGTAGGGTGTAGGGTGTAGAGTGTAGCATGTAGCGTGTAGCGTGTAGAGTGTAGCGTGTAGCGTGTAGAGTGTAGGGTGTAGCGTGTAGCGTGTAGAGTGTAGGGTGTAGAGTGTAGCGTGTAGCGTGTAGAGTGTAGAGTGTAGCGTGTAGGGTGTAGAGTGTAGCGTGTAGCGTTTAGGGTGTAGGGTGTAGAGTGTAGCGTGTAGCGTGTAGAGTGTACGGTGTAGAGTGTAGGGTGTAGCGTGTAGGGTGTAGAGTGTAGCGTGTAGCGTGTAGCGTGTAGGGTTAAGCTACACACTACACACTAAACACAAAAAGAAAAGGATATGCAAACCAATGGGATCCACGTTAAATAGTCAATTTTATTGTACAAAAATAGTAATCCACAAACAGAACCAGGCAAAACATACATTTAAAAACATTTAAAACACTAGTATGGCTGAATAGGCCATAAGTAGTGTTGAGCATTCCGATACCGCAAGTATCGGGTATCGGCCGATACTTGCGGTATCGGAATTCCGATACCGGGATTCCGATACTTGCCGCGTATCGGATACCGGAATCGGAAGTTCTAAGATTCAAAAAGCAGAAATTCAGCCAATGAGATTGATTCCAAGTGTGGGCACATCCTGTTTAGCATGGAGGGCATGAAACTACTGGCAAGGCTGTGATTGGCTGGTGTAATGATGTCATGATGCAGTTTAAAAGTCGCTGGCGCCATTTTGCGATCACTCTGCTGTGAATTCAGTTAGTGACAGGACGCTGTTTGCTGACTGAGGGACAGTTTAGAGATAGCGATTTGCTTCTTTGTGCTTTCCAAAGGCTAATTTAGCAACCGCTGTGTTCACCTACTATTCACCTTGCTTTTGCCTTGTAGCGCTGTTTTCACAGCGATCTGCAGGGTCTGTGTGTGTGTGTGTGTGTGTGAGTGCAGCCCAGTCTCCAGTCTGAGTGCAGCCACATAGGCCATCCATAGTTGGTTGTATTCAGTTCAGGGAGGGTGGTTCATTGCCTCATACTGTTCCTTTTTTTTTTTTTTTTCCCAAGTAGTGTAGTCTGCTGCTAATTTATTCAAAAAAATCCTATTAGTGTCTTTCCACCCGTCTCCAGCTAATTTGTGGAAAAACACTACATAGGATAAAGTAGAGGAGGGTTTTTGGGCCTTGCAGCGCCGTTTACGGCTGTCTGCACGGTCTCCGTGTGACTGCAGCTCGCCCTGTAATCTGTGAGCAGCTGTAGCCTGGTTGTCTCCAGCTCAGGGTTTTTCACTGCGTCATACCGCCAAATCAATTTTCTTTTTTTTCAAAGTAGTGTAGTCTGCTGCTAATTAATTTAAAAAAATCCTATTAGTGTCTTTCCACCCGTCTCCAGCTAATTTGTGGAAAAACACTACATAGGATAAAGTAGAGGAGGGTTTTTGGGCCTTGCAGCGCCGTTTACGGCTGTCTGCACGGTCTCCGTGTGACTGCAGCTCGCCCTGTAATCTGTGAGCAGCTATAGCCTGGTTGTCTCCAGCTCAGGGTTTTTCACTGCGTCATACCGCCAAATCAATTTTCTTTTTTTTCAAAGTAGTGTAGTCTGCTGCTAATTAATTTAAAAAAATCCTATTAGTGTCTTTCCACCCGTCTCCAGCTAATTTGTGGAAAAACACTACATAGGATAAAGTAGAGGAGGGTTTTTGGGCCTTGCAGCGCCGTTTACGGCTGTCTGCACGGTCTCCGTGTGACTGCAGCTCGCCCTGTAATCTGTGAGCAGCTGTAGCCTGGTTGTCTCCAGCTCAGGGTTTTTCACTGCGTCATACCGCCAAATCAATTTTCTTTTTTTTCAAAGTAGTGTAGTCTGCTGCTAATTAATTTAAAAAAATCCTATTAGTGTCTTTCCACCCGTCTCCAGCTAATTTGTGGAAAAACACTACATAGGATAAAGTAGAGGAGGGTTTTTGGGCCTTGCAGCGCCGTTTACGGCTGTCTGCACGGTCTCCGTGTGACTGCAGCTCGCCCTGTAATCTGTGAGCAGCTATAGCCTGGTTGTCTCCAGCTCAGGGTTTTTCACTGCGTCATACCGCCAAATCAATTTTCTTTTTTTTCAAAGTAGTGTAGTCTGCTGCTAATTAATTTAAAAAAATCCTATTAGTGTCTTTCCACCCGTCTCCAGCTAATTTGTGGAAAAACACTACATAGGATAAAGTAGAGGAGGGTTTTTGGGCCTTGCAGCGCCGTTTACGTCTGTCTGCACGGTCTCCGTGTGACTGCAGCTCTATCTGTTGTCAGTTCAGCCCCCAAAAAATAAATAAATAATAAAGTTCACCAAACACACCAGTTACACCACTTTACATTTCTGTAGGCCACATTAGCTCATATTTGTGTCTAGTCCACACTTTAGATAATTAGTGCTTCTTATACCTGTTAGGAGGAGTTGCTCAGGAATAAGCACACAAATCCGTTAGTACTTTTCTGCTTATCTTTATCAGTCAACCAAGATGAAGAAGGCAGTGAGTAAGGCACGGGGGCGTGGGAGCCGTCGCGGAGCAGGGAGGGGACGTGGGGATTCTGTGCCTGCTGCGGGCACCGGTGACTCATCAGCACCCACTTTCACCAGGCAACAGTCGTTCATGCGAAGCTTTGTGTCCGAGCGCCGTACACCGCTGCTGCGTGAAGAACAAATTGAAGCTGTTGTCGGATGGATGGCAGCTAATGCATCAACTTCCATTAGTGCCACATCCTCTCAGACACAGAGCACTGGAGAGCAGCCATCTGTCTCTTCACCACCTGCCAAATTGCCCAGGCAGACAGAGAGCCCAGGACAGGAGCCGTCTCTACTTCTGTTCTCTGAATCTCTTGGCTTGGAAACAGGGGGCCAGCCAAGCAGCATTGGAGAAATGGAAGAAGAGGCAGGGTGCAGTGATGCCCAACAGCTTTTTCTGTCTTCCTCTGAAGAGGCGGGTGGGCCAGTGGCTCCGGTCACCACATCGCAGGCCGCATCAGCTGATGATGACACTCAGGTGCCACTTACTGGTGCGTGCTCTGCTGCTGAGACTACCCAGGAGGAGCAGTTGGGGGCAGAGGGTAGTGTAGATGATGAGGTCCTCGACCCATCTTGGCGTGAGGGACAGGAAGGTGGTGGGAGCAGCTCTGAGGAAGAGATTCCCCGTACGGCCCAAAGAGGGAGAGGGAGGGGGAAGACTGCGGATCCTGCAGCCTCCGCTTTGGCACCCGTTAGGAGCATGTCTCTTCCAAAAGCCAAAAAGGGCGCTCCCAAGACTTGCAGTGCCTGGTCCTTTTTTGACACAGTTGCAGATGACATTTGCTATGTCAGATGCAACGTGTGTCATCAAAAAGTCAAAAGAGGGAAAAATGTCAGCAACCTCAATACCTCCAACATGTGGAAACATGTGCGCAACAGGCACCCGGCGGAGTTAGAAAAACACACTGAAGAGGTAGGCCAACCAACAGCGGCAGCTACCACCTCTTCAGCTCGTGTTGCCTCTTCCTCTACCTCACACGCAGCTGGTTCGGCGTCCTCCCAGGATCGCCGTGGAAGAACCTCTGCCCCTGTTGTCCAGAGACCCGCTGTAATTCCACCCGCAGCGCCACTTTCCCAGTCATCCACACACTCCCAGCCCAGTCTACAGCCATCGGTAGTACAGGCATGGGAGAAAAGGCGGCCTTTCTCGTCAAACCACCCACGAGCACAGGCTCTGACTGCAGGCATTGCCAAACTTCTGTCACTGGAAATGCTGTCATTCAGGCTGGTGGAGACTGACAGCTTCCGTGACTTCATGTCATTGGCAGTCCCACAGTACAATGTGCCCAGCCGCTTTTACTTCAGCAGGCAAGCCGTCCCTGCCCTGCAGAAGCATGTGGAGGGACACATAAAACACGCGCTACTGAACGCCGTCAGTAGCAAGGTCCACCTCACCACCGATGCGTGGACCAGTCAACATGGACAGGGGCGATACCTTTCCCTCACTGCCCATTGGGTTAATGTCGTTGAGCCGGGTACAGACCGTGCGAGTGGCGCAGGACGTGTCCTGCCCACTCCAAGGATTGCAGGAATCCATTCTGTACGCATTGACTCCTCCTCCTACACCAGTCCCTCAGAATCATCGCTGCAGGAGCCGTCACAGTCCACCTCCACATGGACCCGTGATGAACGTGTACCTGTTACGACCGACATGAGCACAGCAGTGGCCAAACGTCAACAGGCCGTCTTGAAATTAATTTTCTTGGGGAATCGTAGCCACACAGCGCAGGAGCTCTGGAATGCCATCAAGCAGGAGAGCGATGTGTGGTTTGTGCCAGCGAATCTCCAGCCAGGCATGGTAGTGTGTGATAATGGCCGAAATCTGGTGGCAGCTCTGGGCCTCGGCAACCTCACTCACATCCCATGTCTGGCACATGTGCTCAATTTGGTCGTGCAGAGCTTTTTGAGGGACTATCCGGATCTTGATGCACTGCTGCACAAGGTCCGCCTAGAGTGTGCTCACTTGCGGCGTTCCAGCACGGCAAAAGCGCGCATTGCGGCTCTGCAGCGCCGACACCGCCTGCCGGAACATCGCATCATATGTGACCTACCTACCAGGTGGAATTCCACGTTACATATGTTGGAGCGGTTGTGTGAGCAGCAGCAAGCTGTAATGGAGTACCAGCTGCTTCAGGCGCAAAAAAGTCGCAGTCAGCGCCGTACAGACTTCACAACCACAGAGTGGGCCACTATGAATGACGTCTGCCAGGTTTTGCGTCCCTTTGATTATTCCACGCGGATGGCGAGTGCAGATGATGCACTAGTCAGCATGACTGTCCCCCTTATCTGCCTGCTTGAAAAATCACTGCAAGCGCTAAGGGATGATGTTGTGGAAGAGGTGGAGGATGAGGATTCACCATTTCCATCATCTTCTGGACAGTCAGCGCCACGTGGTTCCTCACAAACGCGTAGGCAGGGGACCGTTTGTGAGGAGGATGAGGAGGAGTCAATGGAGGAGGAAGACATCCGTCCAGAGGAGGGAGTTACACAATTGTCCAGTACTCAGTGTGTACAGCGAGGGTGGGGTGATGACGAGCGGGCAGAGATCACGCCTCCAGCAGGGGACAGCGTTTCTTGGGCAGTTGGCAGTCTGCAGCACATGGTGGATTACATGCTGCAGTGCCTGAGAAACGACCGCCGCATCGCCCACATTCTCAACATGTCTGATTATTGGGTGTTCACCCTCCTCGATCCTCGCTACCGGGACAACGTAGAAAGCCTCATCACACCGTTGAACCGGGAGCGAAAAATGCGGGAGTACCAAGACACACTGGTCAATTCCATCATCTTCTCCATTCCAACTGAGAGAAGTGCTGCTAGTGCATTCCAAAGCAGCTCAGTGCGTCCAGGCCGTGGTGGAGGCTCTGCACAAAGAGGGAGCAGAAGCAGTGCCTCTGCCCAAGGCAAGACCAGTATGGCCGAACTGTGGCACAGTTTTCTGTGCCCGCCACAAAAGTCTACACCATCACAGACGGCTCCAGTCAGCAGGAGGCAACGGTTCCGTCAGATGGTGACAGACTACATGTCTTGCCCTCTTGCTGTACTCCCAGACGGCTCTTCCCCTTTCAAGTTTTGGGTCTCAAAGCTGGATACATGGCCAGAGCTAAGCCAGTATGCATTGGAGGTGCTGTCTTGCCCTGCGGCCAGTGTATTATCGGAACGTGTCTTTAGTGCTGCAGGTGGTGTACTAACTGACCGTCGCATGCGACTATCCTCCGATAACGTTGACCGGCTTACTTTCCTGAAAATGAACAAGGCCTGGATCTCGCCGGAATTTGCCACTCCTCCTCCTGATTGAATAATTAGGTCACTGTATACGTTATCCAGGTCTCCTGTTGTGTTCATCTTTCTACCACCTGAACTTAAATTCCTGGGCTCCAACACCGCCAGTTGAGGCTCAGACGTGCCGTCTGCACAGTCAAAACATACGACCCAGTGTTATTGGGTTTCAGTAACGTCAGCTGATCCCCAGCTGTGTAGCCGGCAATGTGTCATGCGACCGCCACGCTGACACAACAACTGAAATGTAAGGGAATCTGTCCCCCCCCCCCCAAGGCGTTTGTTACTGAAAGAGCCACCTTGTGCAGCAGTAATGCTGCCCAAGGAAAAGGTAGCTATTTTTGTTTAGCTCCTTGCACACGCAGAACTTAACACTTATAAAATGTGTCCACTGATACCGTAAAACCGTCCCGGAGGTGGGACTTTCCTTCGTAATGTGACGCAGCCCAGCCGTCATTCCTACCCCCCCGGCGCCGCGCACCGGCTCCTCAGCGTTGTTTTATTCCGTCCTGGAGCCTGCGCTGTTATGTTATCCCGTGGCCAGGCACACTTAGCGCTGCCCGTCTTCTGGCATCATTTGGTGTCTGGATGGCTGCGCCTGTGCGGCCGCGCTGGCAGAGAGCCCGCCTCGCAGTGTCTTCTGATTTAATCCCACTGGGGGCCTGGGATCCATGGACATGCGCAGTGCATATCTGAACCTCCACCTCTCACTCATTTCCCTATGGCTTCTTCAGACTGTTCGGTGTCAGCTGGTCCCTAACAGCATGCCACGGCCGTGACACCGCACAGTCTGAAGAAGCCATAGGGAGATGAGTGAGAGGTGGAGGTTCAGATATGCACTGCGCATGTCCATGGATCCCAGGCCCCCAGTGGGATTAAATCAGAAGACACTGCGAGGCGGGCTCTCTGCCAGCGCGGCCGCACAGGCGCAGCCATCCAGACACCAAATGATGCCAGAAGACGGGCAGCGCTAAGTGTGCCTGGCCACGGGATAACATAACAGCGCAGGCTCCTTGACGGAATAAAACAACGCTGAGGAGCCGGTGCGCGGCGCCGGGGGGGTAGGAATGACGGCTGGGCTGCGTCACATTACGAAGGAAAGTCCCACCTCCGGGACGGTTTTACGGTTGCAGGGGACACATTTTATAAGTGTTTAGTTCTGTGTTTGCAAGGAGCATGATGAAAAGAGCCACCTTTTCCTTTTGCATCTTTTGTGCTGCACAAGCTGGCTCTTTCAGCTACAAACGCCTTGGGGGGGGGTTAAAGGTTCCCTTTCGACTTTCTCAGGCTTCGGCCTACATTGTGTTCCTCTGCTTTTCCACCTGTCCCTGGGCTCCAACACCGCCAGTTGCCGTCCAGAAGTGCTGTACGCACAGTCAACAGTCCCTCCTCTGTTATTGGGGTTCAGTAACGTCAGCTGTTCCCCTGCTGTGTGTGTGGCAATCCCTCCTACCTCCTCCAACCTCCTCCTCCTCCACCCGTCCCTGGGCTCCAACACCGCCAGTTGCCGTCCAGAAGTGCTGTACGCACAGTCAACAGTCCCTCCTCTGTTATTGGGGTTCAGTAACGTCAGCTGTTCCCCTGCTGTGTGTGTGGCAATCCCTCCTACCTCCTCCTACCTCCTCCAACCTCCTCCTCCTCCACCTGCCCCTGGGCTCCAACACCGCCAGTTGCCGTCCAGAAGTGCTGTACGCACAGTCAACAGTCCCTCCTCTGTTATTGGGGTTCAGTAACGTCAGCTGTTCCCCTGCTGTGTGTGTGGCAATCCCTCCTACCTCCTCCAACCTCCTCCTCCTCCACCCGTCCCTGGGCTCCAACACCGCCAGTTGCCGTCCAGAAGTGCTGTACGCACAGTCAACAGTCCCTCCTCTGTTATTGGGGTTCAGTAACGTCAGCTGTTCCCCTGCTGTGTGTGTGGCAATCCCTCCTACCTCCTCCAACCTCCTCCAACCTCCTCCTCCTCCACCTGCCCCTGGGCTCCAACACCGCCAGTTGCCGTCCAGAAGTGCTGTACGCACAGTCAACAGTCCCTCCTCTGTTATTGGGGTTCAGTAACGTCAGCTGTTCCCCTGCTGTGTGTGTGGCAATCCCTCCTACCTCCTCCTACCTCCTCCAACCTCCTCCTCCTCCACCTGCCCCTGGGCTCCAACACCGCCAGTTGCCGTCCAGAAGTGCTGTACGCACAGTCAACAGTCCCTCCTCTGTTATTGGGGTTCAGTAACGTCAGCTGTTCCCCTGCTGTGTGTGTGGCAATCCCTCCTACCTCCTCCAACCTCCTCCTCCTCCACCCGTCCCTGGGCTCCAACACCGCCAGTTGCCGTCCAGAAGTGCTGTACGCACAGTCAACAGTCCCTCCTCTGTTATTGGGGTTCAGTAACGTCAGCTGTTCCCCTGCTGTGTGTGTGGCAATCCCTCCTACCTCCTCCAACCTCCTCCAACCTCCTCCTCCTCCACCTGCCCCTGGGCTCCAACACCGCCAGTTGCCGTCCAGAAGTGCTGTACGCACAGTCAACAGTCCCTCCTCTGTTATTGGGGTTCAGTAACGTCAGCTGTTCCCCTGCTGTGTGTGTGGCAATCCCTCCTACCTCCTCCTACCTCCTCCAACCTCCTCCTCCTCCACCTGCCCCTGGGCTCCAACACCGCCAGTTGCCGTCCAGAAGTGCTGTACGCACAGTCAACAGTCCCTCCTCTGTTATTGGGGTTCAGTAACGTCAGCTGTTCCCCTGCTGTGTGTGTGGCAATCCCTCCTACCTCCTCCAACCTCCTCCTCCTCCACCCGTCCCTGGGCTCCAACACCGCCAGTTGCCGTCCAGAAGTGCTGTACGCACAGTCAACAGTCCCTCCTCTGTTATTGGGGTTCAGTAACGTCAGCTGTTCCCCTGCTGTGTGTGTGGCAATCCCTCCTACCTCCTCCAACCTCCTCCAACCTCCTCCTCCTCCACCTGCCCCTGGGCTCCAACACCGCCAGTTGCCGTCCAGAAGTGCTGTACGCACAGTTAACAGTCCCTCCTCTGTTATTGGGGTTCAGTAACGTCAGCTGTTCCCCTGCTGTGTGTGTGGCAATCCCTCCTACCTCCTCCTACCTCCTCCAACCTCCTCCTCCTCCACCTGCCCCTGGGCTCCAACACCGCCAGTTGCCGTCCAGAAGTGCTGTACGCACAGTCAACAGTCCCTCCTCTGTTATTGGGGTTCAGTAACGTCAGCTGTTCCCCTGCTGTGTGTGTGGCAATCCCTCCTACCTCCTCCAACCTCCTCCTCCTCCACCCGTCCCTGGGCTCCAACACCGCCAGTTGCCGTCCAGAAGTGCTGTACGCACAGTCAACAGTCCCTCCTCTGTTATTGGGGTTCAGTAATGTCAGCTGTTCCCCTGCTGTGTGTGTGGCAATCCCTCCTACCTCCTCCAACCTCCTCCTCCTCCACCCGTCCCTGGGCTCCAACACCGCCAGTTGCCGTCCAGAAGTGCTGTACGCACAGTCAACAGTCCCTCCTCTGTTATTGGGGTTCAGTAACGTCAGCTGTTCCCCTGCTGTGTGTGTGGCAATCCCTCCTACCTCCTCCAACCTCCTCCTCCTCCACCCGTCCCTGGGCTCCAACACCGCCAGTTGCCGTCCAGAAGTGCTGTACGCACAGTCAACAGTCCCTCCTCTGTTATTGGGGTTCAGTAACGTCAGCTGTTCCCCTGCTGTGTGTGTGGCAATCCCTCCTACCTCCTCCAACCTCCTCCTCCTCCACCCGTCCCTGGGCTCCAACACCGCCAGTTGCCGTCCAGAAGTGCTGTACGCACAGTCAACAGTCCCTCCTCTGTTATTGGGGTTCAGTAATGTCAGCTGTTCCCCTGCTGTGTGTGTGGCAATCCCTCCTACCTCCTCCAACCTCCTCCTCCTCCACCCGTCCCTGGGCTCCAACACCGCCAGTTGCCGTCCAGAAGTGCTGTACGCACAGTCAACAGTCCCTCCTCTGTTATTGGGGTTCAGTAACGTCAGCTGTTCCCCTGCTGTGTGTGTGGCAATCCCTCCTACCTCCTCCAACCTCCTCCTCCTCCACCCGTCCCTGGGCTCCAACACCGCCAGTTGCCGTCCAGAAGTGCTGTACGCACAGTCAACAGTCCCTCCTCTGTTATTGGGGTTCAGTAACGTCAGCTGTTCCCCTGCTGTGTGTGTGGCAATCCCTCCTACCTCCTCCAACCTCCTCCAACCTCCTCCTCCTCCACCTGCCCCTGGGCTCCAACACCGCCAGTTGCCGTCCAGAAGTGCTGTACGCACAGTCAACAGTCCCTCCTCTGTTATTGGGGTTCAGTAACGTCAGCTGTTCCCCTGCTGTGTGTGTGGCAATCCCTCCTACCTCCTCCAACCTCCTCCTCCTCCACCCGTCCCTGGGCTCCAACACCGCCAGTTGCCGTCCAGAAGTGCTGTACGCACAGTCAACAGTCCCTCCTCTGTTATTGGGGTTCAGTAATGTCAGCTGTTCCCCTGCTGTGTGTGTGGCAATCCCTCCTACCTCCTCCAACCTCCTCCAACCTCCTCCTCCTCCACCTGCCCCTGGGCTCCAACACCGCCAGTTGCCGTCCAGAAGTGCTGTACGCACAGTCAACAGTCCCTCCTCTGTTATTGGGGTTCAGTAACGTCAGCTGTTCCCCTGCTGTGTGTGTGGCAATCCCTCCTACCTCCTCCTACCTCCTCCAACCTCCTCCTCCTCCACCTGCCCCTGGGCTCCAACACCGCCAGTTGCCGTCCAGAAGTGCTGTACGCACAGTCAACAGTCCCTCCTCTGTTATTGGGGTTCAGTAACGTCAGCTGTTCCCCTGCTGTGTGTGTGGCAATCCCTCCTACCTCCTCCAACCTCCTCCTCCTCCACCCGTCCCTGGGCTCCAACACCGCCAGTTGCCGTCCAGAAGTGCTGTACGCACAGTCAACAGTCCCTCCTCTGTTATTGGGGTTCAGTAACGTCAGCTGTTCCCCTGCTGTGTGTGTGGCAATCCCTCCTACCTCCTCCAACCTCCTCCTCCTCCACCCGTCCCTGGGCTCCAACACCGCCAGTTGCCGTCCAGAAGTGCTGTACGCACAGTCAACAGTCCCTCCTCTGTTATTGGGGTTCAGTAACGTCAGCTGTTCCCCTGCTGTGTGTGTGGCAATCCCTCCTACCTCCTCCAACCTCCTCCAACCTCCTCCTCCTCCACCTGCCCCTGGGCTCCAACACCGCCAGTTGCCGTCCAGAAGTGCTGTACGCACAGTCAACAGTCCCTCCTCTGTTATTGGGGTTCAGTAACGTCAGCTGTTCCCCTGCTGTGTGTGTGGCAATCCCTCCTACCTCCTCCTACCTCCTCCAACCTCCTCCTCCTCCACCTGCCCCTGGGCTCCAACACCGCCAGTTGCCGTCCAGAAGTGCTGTACGCACAGAGCCAAACACCTCGCCAATGTGTTAGTGGGGTTCAGCACCGCCAGCTGTTCCCCTGCTGTGTATACGGCAACGTGTACTGCGACCGCCACGCAGGCACAACAAGTTAAATGTAAGGGAACCTGACCCCCCCCCCCCCCAGGCGTTTGTTACTGAAGGAGCCACCTTGTGCAGCAGTAATGATGCAAAGGGAAAAAGTGCCTCTTTTCGTGATGCTCCTTGCACATGCGGAACCTAACAGTTATGAAATGTGTCCCCTCACAGCGTTAAACCGTCCGGTAGGTGGAACTTTCCTTTGTCGTGTGACGCAGCACAGCCATCATTTTTACCCCCTTGGCGCCGTGCGCCGCCTCCTCAGCGTTGTTTTAATCTGTCCCGGAGCCTGCGCTGTTAGGTTAGCCCTTGGCCATGCACACATGTTGCGCTGCCCGTCTTCTGACCTCATTTGGTGTCAGGCTGGCTGCGCCTGTGCGGGTGCGCTGGCCGAGATCCCGCCTCGCAGTGTCGTCTAATGTAATCCCACCGCGGGCCTGTGATCCGTGCCCGTGCGCAGTGCATATCCTCTCCTCTCACTCCCCTCCCTACGGCTTCTTCAGACTGTGCGATGTCAGCTGGTCCCTAATACCATGCCACGGCCGTGACACCGCACAGTCTGAAAAAGCCGTAGGGAGGGGAGTGAGAGGAGAGGATATGCACTGCGCACGGGCACGGATCACAGGCCCGCGGTGGGATTACATTAGACGACACTGCGAGGCGGGATCTCGGCCAGCGCACCCGCACAGGCGCAGCCAGCCTGACACCAAATGAGGTCAGAAGACGGGCAGCGCAAAATGTGTGCATGGCCAAGGGCTAACCTAACAGCGCAGGCTCCGGGACAGATTAAAACAACGCTGAGGAGGCGGCGCACGGCGCCAAGGGGGTAAAAATGATGGCTGTGCTGCGTCACACGACAAAGGAAAGTTCCACCTACCGGACGGTTTAACGCTGTGAGGGGACACATTTCATAACTGTTAGGTTCCGCATGTGCAAGGACCATAATTAAAAGAGCTAAGTTTACCTTTTCCAGCATTAGTGCTGTACACAATGGCTCTTTCAGCTACAAACGCCTGGGGGGGGGGGGGTTAAAGGTTTCCTTTCAACTTGCTCGAGTGCAGGCTTCGGCCTACACTCCGCTCCCCCTGCTCCTCCTGCTGACCCTGGGCTCCAACACCGCCAGTTGGGGCCCGGTACTGCTAGCTGCACAGAGAAAAACACCTCGCCAATGTGTCAGTGGGGTTCAGCACCGCCAGCTGTTCCCCTGCTGTGCAGCCGGCATCGTGTCCTGCGACCGCCACGCAGACACAACAGACCCAAAGCTGCCGCCAGTGCAGGCTTCGGCCTACACTCCCCTCCCCCTGCTCCTCCTCCTCCTGCTCCTCCTCCTGCTGTCCCTGGGCTCTAACACACCGCCAGTTTTTGCCCAGATGTGCTAGCTGCACAGAGAAAAACACCAGCCAATGTGTCAGTGGGGTCCAGCACCGCCAGCTGTTCCCCTGCTGTGCAGCCGGCAACGTGTCCTGCAAAAGCCACGCAGACACAAGAACTGAAATTGAAGGGAATCTGTCCCCCCTCCCCCAGGCGTTTTTACGTTATCCAGCCACCTTGTACAGCGGTAATGCTGCATGTGTGCAAGGTGGCTCAGAAACGTATTCTCCTCGCACATGTGGAACTGAAAACACGTCTGAAATGTGTCCTCTGTGTGACCATTTAACCGTCCCGGTGGTGTGACTTTCCTTTGTAATGACACGCTGCAACCCCCTTGGTAGCGCTGCCCGTCTTCTGGCATCATTGTTTGGCTGCCTGCGCCTCTGCGGCCGCCCTGACCCACACAACGCCCCTCGTTGTCTTAGTTATTGGGACTGCGAGGGTGTGATTGATGGGCATGATCAGTGCATCAGTTCGCCTGTCCCTCATCTCCTTCCGCCTTCTGCGGACTGTGCGGCTTCATGGCCGTGGCATGCGATAAGGGATCAGCTGACGCCACATAGTCTGAAGCAGGTGTAAGAACCCAAGCGAGAGGCGAACATATGTACTGCGCCAGGTCATGAATCCCAGCCCCGCAGTGTTTAAACTATGTCAATACACTGCGGGGCTGTGATTCATGGGCATCGCGAACCGCACCGGCCAACATTAAATGAGGTCAGAAGATGGGCAGCGCTAACAGCGCTAGGCCAGGGGATAACACGACAGCGCAGACTCCTGTACAGCAAATAACAACGCTCAGGAGGCTGCACCC